>NW_007249335.1:569529-575879 GCF_000164805.1 Carlito syrichta | reverse complement strand
ACTGCACTCCAGTCTGGACGACAGAGTGAGACTCCAACTCAAAAAAAAAAAAAATTTGTGCATGTACAACCTACCAAGATTAAACCAAGATAAAAAAGTAAAGAGGTCAAAGCAATAATGAAAAGTCTTCTATTAAAGAAAAGCCTACTACTTGGTGAATTTAATGATATATGCTGCCAAACATTTAAGAATAATATCAGTTCTACTCAAACTATTTCAAAAAAATGAAGGGGAGAGAATATTACCAAATTTATGAGGCCAGTATAACTCTGGTACCAAAACCAGACTAGGAAACAATTAAAAAGAAAGAAAGAAAGAAAACTGTAGTCTCTGATGAACTGTGAACATAGATGCAAAAATCTTCAACAAACACTACCAAATTGAATTCAACAAAACATTAAAAGATAATTTACCATATTCAAGTGGGATTCATTTCAGGGATGCAAGAGCTGTTCAACACATATGAAAATTAATAAATGTGATGCATCACGTCAGCATAATCAAGGACAAAAACCAAGTGATCATTTCACAAGATGCTTAAAAAGCGTTCAATAACAATATTCTTTTATGATAAAACTCTCAACAAACCAAGTATAGGAGGAACATATATCAACATGATAAAGGTCACATATGATCAATCACAGCTAACATAATATTGAATGGAAAAAAAAAGGAAGCCTTTTTTTTCTAAGATTGAAATAAGACAAAAGTTCCTACTTTAACAACTTCTATTTACATGGTATTGGTATTTCTAGCCAGATCCATTAATCAAGAAAAAAAAAAAAGACCTTCCAATTTGGAAAGTAAAATATTAAATTATCTTTGCTTACAGACAATATAACCTTAAATTTAGAAAAAATCTACTTCACCAAGAAACTCTTAGAAATGAAGCATGAATTTGGTAAAGTTAGAAGATACAAAATAAACATACAAATCAGTAGCATTTATACACTAACAGAGATAAAAAAATAATAATAAAAGAAATCAAGGAAGCAAACCCATTTACAATAGCTACAAAATAAATAAATAAATAAAATGCCTAGGAATAAATTTAGCTGAGTTAAATATCTCCATATGGGAAACTATGAAACACTGATGAAAGAAATTTAAGAAAACACAAAAATAAAAAGACATGTCACGCTAGAGGATTGGAAGAATGAATATTGTTAAAATATCTACACTACTCAAAACAATCTACAGATTCGACGCTATCCCTATCAAAATATCAATGACATTATTCACAGAAGTAGAATTAAAAAACTAAAATCTGTATGGAACCATAGAAAACCCCAAATAGTTAAAGCAATCCTGAACAAAAAGAACAAAGTGTGAGGCATCACATTACCTAATTTCAAGTTATATACTATTTCAAATTATACTACCAAGTAATCAAAACAGTAGAGTACTAGAAAAAAAACAGACACACTGATCAGTGGGACAGCATAGAGAATCCAGAAATAAATCCACACACAGTCAACATATTTTCAACAAAGACTCCAAGAATATACATTGCAGGAAGAACAGTCTTTTTAATAAATGACTTTCTGAAAACTGGCTGGCCACATAAAGAAGAAGAAACTAGATCCTCATATTTCACCATATGCAAAAATCAACCCAAAATGAATTAAATATAGGACCTGACATTATGAAACTATTAAACCATCAAGAGAGTAAAGAGACAAACAACAGAATGAACAAAATATTTGCAAATCATGCATTTAACAAAGGCCTAACATTCAGGATCTACAAAGAACTCAAACGAACTGAAAGGAAAAAAACAACCCCATTAAAAGTGGGCAAAGGACATAACAAACACTTCTCAAAATAGGATATATGAGCAGCCAACAGACACATGAAAAAATGCTCAGCCTCACTAGTCATCAGAGAAATGAAAATCAAAACTACTATGAGACACCACCTAACTCTGGTAAAAAGAAAATGGCGGTGGTCGGTGTCTCCTCACTGCTGGCAAGCCCCAGCTCCAGATTTCCTTGCTGTCCCCTATCCACGGTCCCACTGCTAGTGCCCAGCATGCTGCCACAGGTGGTGACACGGGTCAGGTGCCAGGTGCTAAGAAGCAGCTGACCTCTGTTGCCTCCTCCCAAGAGACCCCTGAGAATGTCTGATGATCCTCCCTGCTGGAGACTCTGATTTCAGGGCAATGGTGGGTTACAGCTGCCTCCAGAGGGGAGCCCCGAGTTCTTGATCCCAAGTCTCCCTTCAGACGGACTTTTACTCACTCAGCGGCACTCACCCACTCATGCAGATTGTCTTTATGGACACTTGCCTTAATTGGAACTGTCAACCAATTCCTGATCAAAACCCTAATTGCCCATGCCATAAGAGATAAGAAACATAACTGGGACCTTATCAAACTGAAAAGCTTCTGTAAAGCAAAAGAAATCAGCATGAGAGTGGGGAGACAGCACACAGAATGGGAAAACATATTTGCCAACTGTATATCTGACAAAGGCCCAGATGACTCAAAGGTGCCGAAAGAAAAAAATTAACAACTCTATTAAAAAGTGGGGAAAATATATGAATGGATACTAGCAACCAACAGACACATGAGAAAATGCTCAGCCTCAGTAATTATCAAATAAATGCAAATTAAAACCACACTAAGATACCATCTAACTCCAGTCAGGACCGCCATCATCAATAACTCAAAAAGCAAAAAATGCTGGAGAGGATGCAGGGAAAAGGAACACTTCTACATTGTTGGTGGGAGTAAGCTAGTACAACCTCTGTGGAAAACAGTATGGTGATTCCTAAAAGATCTAAAAATTGACCTTCCATATGACCCAGCAATCCCGCTTCTGGGAATATACCCAGATGAACTCAAATCACTCTATGAAAAAGATACCTGCACATGCATGTTTATTGCAGTATTATTCACAATAACAAAAACATGGATTCAACCATGCTGCCCACTGAAAATGGACTAGATTAAAAAATGGACTAGATTTTAAAAAATGTGGTGCATATACACGATGGAATATTACACAGCCATAGAGAACAAAATTATGAATTTTGCAGCAACTTGGATGGATTTAAAGTCCATAATACTCAGTGATCTAGCACAGAAACAAAGAACTGAATGCCATATGTTCTCACTCCTAAGTAGACCCTGAAAAATTATCATGATAGTATAAGAAAGGGATTGGCAATAGTGAGAAACTGCTGTGTGGGTGTTGGGGTGGCAACTTCATCAATAAGTGTACCTGATCTCAAACCAAGGTGAAGTGGGAACCAAAGTGAAGCCCAAACTTTACCTATACGATGAACATTTTTATATTTAACTGTGAATTGTCATCATCTTTAAAAAACAAAACGAAACAAGCAAAAACAAACAAACAGGTGCTGGCATGGCTGCAGAGAAAAAGAAGTGCTTCTACATTGTTGGTGGGGATGTAAGCTGTGCAATCTCTATGGAAAGCAGCGTGGCAATTTCTAAAAAAAGTAAAAATTGAGCTTTCATATGATCCAGCAATCTCTTTCCTAGGAATATATATAGAAAAACATAAATGGTTTTACTAAAAAGACACCTGCACACTTATGTTTACTGATGCACCATTCACAATAACAAAAACATGGAACCAACCCTGTTTCTATTGAAAGTGGACTGGATAAAGAAAACGTGGTATATATACATGATGGAATATTACTCAGTCAGTAAGAAAAACAAAATCATGGCTTTTGCAGCAACTTGGATGCAGTTGGAGACCATCATACTAAGTGAATACTGAATGTTTTCACTCGTAAGTGGGCCCTGAACACTAGTCACTTTAGCACATGGGTGGGATGTGCAGTCTCTGGGCACTGCCAGGGGAGGGAGGAGAGAGGGAAGCACATGACAAGACAAAGGGTAACTGGTCCACTATCAGGAGGAGTGAGGGCCAGCTAGAAGCCCGAACTTCACCTGCATATAGGATACTTATGTAGTAAATCCTCACTTGTACCCCACAACTTTATGATAAATACATTATAGGGAAAAAAAGAGAGAGAAAAAACATTGATGAAATGCTACTGAACATTGTTTGGGCAATGATTTTTTAGGTAAGACTTCAAAAGCACAAGCAACAAAAGCAAAAATAAACAAATAGATTACATCAAGCTAAAAACTTCTGCATGGTAAAGAAAACAAAGTGAAGAGACACCTACAGAATGAGAGCAAATATTTGCAAACTATTCATTGACAAGAGATTAGTAACTAGAATATATAGATAACTCAAAGAAATCAATAGATTAAAAAAAAATTAAAAATGAGCAAAATACCTGAATAGACATTTTCAAAAGAAGACATGCAAATGACCAAGTTTTTTTTAATTGTTCAACATCAGTAGTCATCAGAGAAATGTAAATCACAATAAGATACCATCTCTCACCCCAGTGAGAATGACTATAATCAAAAAGACAAAAATAAATACTGGTGAGGATGGAGTTTCCTCAAAAACGAAAACTAGAACTACCATATGATTCAATAATATATGTGTATATATAAAACATATGGAATCAGTATATTAAAGAGATACCTGTACTCTCATGCTTATTACATAATTATTCACAACAGCTAAGATATAGAACCTACCTAAGTGTCCATCAACAAATAAATGGATATATATATGCAATGGAATTCTATTCAGTCATAACAAAAGAATAAAATCCTGTCATTTGCAGCATGATGGATGAAACTGGAGGTAATTATGTTAAGTGAAATAAGTTAGGCATAGAAAGACACTGCATGTTCTCACTAATATGTGGGAACTAAAAAAGTGAATCTTATGACGGTAGAGAGTGAAGTGGTGGTTACTAAAGTATGAAAGGAACAGAGGGTGAGGGGGGATTAGGAAAAGTAGCTTAAGGGACAAAAAACATACAGTTAAATTGAAAAAATAAATTCTAGTTGTTTGATAGTACATTAGGGAAATTATGGTTGCATAATTGATTGCATATTCCAAGATAGCAAGAAAAGAACTGTAATGTTCACAATACAAAGAAAAGGTGTTTGAGGTGATGGATACCCCAATTAACTTGATTTAATCATGACACATTGGATATGGGTTTCAAAATATGTACAATTATTATATATCAATAAAAATTTTTTTATGTTTGCTTTTTTTTTAATAGAAAGTCACCTATCTTTCCTTTAACTGGAAGACTGGTTTTATAAACCTATGAACAGAATGCAATTGTTAAATTAAAATCAAATGAGAATGAGGTCTTAGAGACGTGAAATTAACAAGAAGGTATAGAATAGAATAGATAACATCTTTTGTGTACACTAAGTAATAACTTTTTAATTTGCTTTCCCTTTTCTCCCCCAACTAGAATGTAAGCTCATGAGATCAGGACTTGTTTCTTCGTGTGTTTAGAAAAGGGTAATATGTGTAATATGCAGTGTGGTCAATGGTGGACAGGTGAAGCATGGGTTAGGAAACTGAACCAGCCTGACTGTAGTCAGGGAAGGCTCCCAAGGGCAAGCTAAGCAAAAAGATGAGTATATTCTGGCAAAAGAGGAAGGAAAGACTGTTCCAGATAGTTGAAGCAACATAGGCAAAAGCCAAGAGCCGAAAAAGGGCAATGTTCTTTAGTAGTTAAGTGGTTTTCGCACGGAAGACTACTTGTATGATTGACAGTTACGCTATTTGAGATGAATTCAAATGATTAACATTGTATTAAAATATGTACTGAGTGTTGAAGAGGGATTAGCTGACATTTATTCAATTTTTTTTAAAAAATGACTTTTTCATTTAACACTTTTTTTTTTTTTTTGAGTTGGAGTCTCACTCTGTTGCCCAGACTGGAGTGCAGTGGCCGCTCCCGGGTACCGCAGCCTTGACCTGCTGGGCTCCGGCGATCCTTCCGCCTCAACCTTCCAAGTAGCTTGAACTACAGGCATGCGCTACCACGCCCAGCTGATTTTTGATTTATTGTAGAGATGAGGTCTAGCCAAGTTACCCAGGTGGGTCTCGAACCCGCGGGCTCAGGCAATCCACTCACCTCAGCCTCCCAAAGGCATGGGATTACAGGCTGAGCCACCAAGACCGGCTCATTTAACACTTTAAAGCCTTTATTTAAATTAGAACCAAACTGCAAAGGTATAACCTTGTTTTTTGGTATGGTTAAAACACAAGTCAGAACCTTTCTCAAGTTTATGTAAACAGGAGCTTATAAGACTGAACTACATTAATGAGCTACAATGGAGAAAGAAATTTTATGACACAATTATTTGTACATCAAGTTAATCATAATGGATTTTCACTTTAAAAACTATTAAGAGCCGGGCTCGGTGGCTCAGCCTGTAATCCTGCGCCTTTGGGAGACTGAGGTGAGTGGATTGCCTGAGC
>NW_007249335.1:562108-569454 GCF_000164805.1 Carlito syrichta | reverse complement strand
TGGCCGGGAGCGGCCACTGCACTCCAGTCTGGGCGACAGAGTGAGACTCCAACTCAAAACAAACAAACAAACAAACAACAAAAAAAAACTATTAAGAATTGATTTAGAAGATAGATATAACAAAGTACCCAAGACTTTTCTGATAATGATTTATAAAATCCATGTCTACTCAGAAACTTTTCAACTTATATTGTGTACACGAAAGGAAGAATTTTATAATCCTATTAGAAATAACCAAATTGTTTTCTAAATTACATACTAACATATTGAAAGATGCATCTATCTGAAAAACAGATCTTGGATTATGATGTCTTGCCTCAGATGTGAAGTACATATATTTCATTACAACTGAAATAATCACTAGCTGTAAATTTTACATGATAGTAATTAGTTTGACACTTTTTTTGAATAGACGTCCACTTTCATTTCTGGAAGCATCAGGGCAAGCTTTAAGTGTTAACTCACAAAAACATTTCAACAGAATGAAGTTTGAGGAAAAAAAAATCTAGAATTGGTGTTTAGACTGATAGTTAAGTGACAGATTTTGAATAACATGTAAAGAAAAAGTAAAGGAAATTGGATATATTTCAAGTGTAAGGAAATAGACAATAGTTTGGGCAAAGACATGTATCTGGTGTTCCTCTAAACTCAAAGTTAAATTCAAAGAGTTATCAATGAATTTCTTACTGTTGAGGTTGACATTCTGTCTAATCTGCACTATTCATTACTAGGAAAATCTGAACCTCCAATCCTTCATCACTGATACCTGTGTATCTCAAAATATGCAAGTCTTGATTTGTGTGAAAATGTTTTTGATGGTCTTGTGTATGAGGGGGGCCCACAAAAAAACTGGAATTATTTTTTGGATGGTGGGCTCCTTGTAGTACGGACTTTCCCTGCAAGTAAGTGTTGTAGAAACCCATTGACATCAGTGTACCAGTTAGTGTTGTTGTGAGAAGTTGTGAGAGGCACCCATTGGCTTCAGTAAATTTTTTTTGGAGATTCTTTCCTCATGTTTGTCCATTTTGTGATGGATAATTTATGAACACACCTGCCCAAACCACACTGAGTATTCAGTTTTTGACCCAAAATGGGGTGACACGGGTTCTACCTTCTGTGTTCACTCCATCTCACTGCGAGCAACTTTTTTTTGTTTTCCCGGAGGAAGGAAGTCTTCAAGAGGAAACACTTTGCCAGAAGAAGTGAAACAAATCATGGCAGAAGTACTAAAAGGCATCAAAGTTGATGAGTTCAAAAACTGTTTTTAGCAGTACAAAAAGCATCTCTATAGGTGTATTGCATCAATCGGAAAGTATTTGGAAGGTGACTAAAGTTTAAACATGTAAGAGTAAATACGCAATTTTTTAAAAATAAATTCTGGGTTACGTGAGGTCCCCCTTGCATATGCTAAAAAATCTGGGATTTTACTTAACCTGCATATTGCCAAACTTCATCTCCATAAACAAAACAAGATAAAAAAAGAACAAAATGCGAATCTGGGGATTAAAAATCAACCTAGGAAGTGAGAAACAAAGAAAGAAATATCTAAGCTTATAGCTAACATTTCCTTTTGCCTCCAGGGAACATGAGAATGTTTATGGGCATTTAGAGCTTACTGCTTGTTCTTTATCAAGTCATCAGTCATGAATTATCTAGCATTTGAGAACTGGTCAGGTTTTCTTTCAGCTGTGTACACTGACACTGTGAATAATTATCACATAATTATCACTCTGCTTGGTTCACTAAGCACTTCTTATGATGCCCTGATCTGTCCACTCTACATCTACACACACATAAACCAGGTGAGTTGATTTTGCCACATCTGCTTTTCCACTCTAATTTTTATTTTAATATTCTATTGTTTGACCTTAAATGATTTCTACTGATTTTTTTCTATTAGTTTTATTAAATTTTCAGGCACACACCATAATATTCAGCTTCAGAATTGTTGTCTAATTATTTTTCCCAAATAAAACACTAAATCTGATTAGAAAACCGATGGCCCAGTTTGGGTTCTGTTCCTGCAACCTGTACTATTTTTAATCTCTCATGAATTGCCAATTTCCCCTTATTTGAAAACTGTATGGATACAGCGACAACTACTGATATAATGCAGCTTGGAAAACATTGAGGGTGATATTAAGGATTTTTTTTCCCATATTTTAAAATATCCTCTCACAACTTTCTTTTTCTCCACAGTGAATCAAACCATTTTATTGTTTCAGGATCGTTTATAAAGTGGAGCACACCGAAGGATGTATAAAAGACCAAAATTCTAATTTTTAGCTTTGAGTTCCAAACTAAACTTTTGAAACATGTGGCAGAAACAATTTTCTTTAAATACAAGGTTTTTTTATTTGCAAGAGATATTTTGGATCTCAAAGCATGTGTCACCCACAGACCAGCATAAAGTTTATGCCATAAACAGCATATATAAAAGAGAACAGAACAATGACCGTAACCCATTCATTCAATCAAGTTTGTTCTCTTGGGAAAGGAGAAGCCTCAGAAATAAATGAGAAAGACTTGATTCAGATCCCTAATACTGAACCAGGCTGCAATCCCTTCCCTCAGTTAAATTTTAGGTAATGGCATTAAAATGGTTGAGAGGTCAGTGGGAACTCCAGGTATGTTTGGGAGAATCTGATGATGAAAATGACCTGAGCCTTGTTCCCTCAGTCCTAGAAGGCAGTCCAACATGCTAACTGAGAATGTCTCTGCCCAACATGGTGCCACAGGCAGTGCAAGAATGTCAGAAGAATGGACCTTTGATAGCATGTTCACTTAAATCCTACATTCATACTACCCCCTAAAGACCCAAGAGAGTATCCTGAAATTTCCATTCCCCCAGAGAAGGGTATAGAAGTGACCGAGTGACTGAAAGTCTTCAGTAGAGCTGGCTGGTTGAGATAAAGAGATGGGGACATGTTAGTTCAGTAAAAGGAGTAGATGACCAAAAGGGTACAGGTACATCTTAATGTATCCCAGGAATTGGCCAGGGCAAATGTAACTCTCTTACCTCTGCCTGAATGTTCTGTATAGCACTCATCCCTGCAACCTCGGATGTCATGCTATAAAAAAAGGAAAAGAACTGAACTCTGAACCAACAGAGCTTAAACTCTGAATTCACTGAGAAAAAATATCAAAAGTCACTATGCTTATCTTGATATTACAAGACTGAATTTCTGGCAAGAAGCAGATGTGGAACCCTAATAGAATTAACTTCAGATAGATTAAAAAAAAAAAACAAATAAAATTATTTGCTCACCTAAGTTGATGGCCTGATAACATTTTCATATACAGTCTTTTAAAAAAATTATCGCATTTCTATAAATTAAAAATAAAACTACCCTATGACCCAGAATTTTCTCTTCTGGGTATATATCCAAGGGAAATGAAATCATCACCTTGTAAAGATATCTGCACTTCCATGTTTGTTGCGGTATTATTCACAAAAGCAAAGATATAAAAACAACCTAAATGTCTGCTGATAGATGAATGAATAAAGAAACTGTAACACACACACACACACACACACACACACACACACACACAGAGAGAGAGAGAGAGAGAGAGAGAGAGAGAGACAGAGAGACAGAGAGACAGAGAGAGAGAGAGATAAAGAAAGATAGAGATGGTGGGGGGAGACAGAGAAAGAGAGAGAGAGAGATTATTTAGCTCTCCAAAGGAGATGACACCATTTGCCTCAACATGAGGCTGGAGGACATTATGCTAAATGGAAGGTCAGATATAGACAGAAAAATATTGCAATATTTCCCTTATATGTGAAATTTTTTTTAAAGTTAAATATACAGAGATAAAGAACAAAATACTGTTCACCAAAGATGCAAGTGAAGAAAGGAAGTGTGGGGAGATACAGGTCAGAGGGCACAAAGTAGCACATAAGTAAGATAATCAAGAACAGAGTTCCAATGTACAACATGAAGACTCCAGGTATAAAATCGTACTACATTTGACATTTATGCTAAATGACAAGAATTTATCTGCTTTGTTACCAATAAAAAAAGGATAACTATTTGAGGTGATGGATGGATATATTAGCTTCACTGTAATAACCTTTTTATTATCTATATGTATCCCATAACATCATGTTGCATACCTTAAAAACATAAGAAAAATATAAAATAAAATACTACAAAATTAATCTAACAAAATACTGGCTTCTATTTATTTTGGAAAATGCCACATAGGCCTTTCCACTCAGCAGTTCCAGCACTCCTTCTTAGATAGGGCTACCTTTTCTATTTTCCTTGCTGCAGAATCCATTTTGCATTTTGGAGAAATCCTTCTTGAAGAAACCCTGTGATCTGGGGACAACCAGTGTATTTTCTGTATCTGAATCAAGAGAGACTTTGGCTATTTCCTCTCAGGGTCATTACTATACTAGATTCTCCTTACAACTTTGGTTATTTGGGTTTCTGGGACTTCAGTGGATTTTTGAAACACAGCACGAGCTAAAGCAACTTCTGCTTGTCACTTCAGGCTGCAACATTTACCTGGCTTTCCTCCTTATCTGTTCACAGACTGATCTTTGAAAACCAAGAACCTGAAGTTTCTATATAATTTTCCTCCGAGAAATATTAGTTCCAGATTTTATTTTTCTCTTTTTTAGTCACAAAAATTATTGAGAAAAATTATGGCACTTTTCCAAATCTTCAAAAAATATTTCACAGTACATATTTCTGTTTTTCTAGAAAATTTATTTAATATGTGACTGAGTCTTTCTCCCCCCACCTTTTTGTTGTTTTTTTTTTTTTTTTGAGTTGGAGTCTCACTCTGTCGCACAGACTGGAGTGCAGTGGCCGCTCCTAGTCACTGCAGCCTCGACCTGCTGGGCTCCGGCTATCCTTCTGCTTCAGCCTTCCAAGTAGCCGGAATTACAGGCATGCGCTACCACGCCCGGCTGATTTTTTTTTATTTTATTTATTGTAGACATGAGGTCTCGCTGCCCAGGTGGGTCTCGAACCCGCGGGCTCAGGCAATTCACTCACCTCAGCCTCCCAAAGGTGTGGGATTACAGGCTGAGCCACCGAGCCCGGCTTCCCCACCTTTTAAAAATCAACTTTTCATTTTATTATAGACTCACATGTGACTTGATGACAGAGGTCTAGACTATTTTCTTTTTAGTTGCACTAGTTGACTGGACATTCTTATGATTAGAGCCTTGTCCTGTTCCTTTTTGTTTCTTAGACCCTAACCTGTAGCCTGGCACCCAACAGGGGAACCACAAATACTTCTTAAATTGAATGGTGAATGCCTTAAGCAAAACACAAAACCAACAAGATTATTTCACATTTCTACCCTTAATGTAGTTTCTAGACTGCTTTCTTCAGTGTCTTAGGGGAGAATTGATCTCTCCATCTTTGAAATGAAATCTCATTGCAACATTAATAAATTTGCTAGCATCAGACTTGAATGATCTAGTACACTATTTAAATACCCCACATCTCCACTAAAAAATAGTTTTTTTTCAATTGTCCCACATGGAGGAAGCATATAACTAGAGACTGGATGACCTATTTATTAGGGAGACTCAGCTTAAGCTAGGCTTGGCAAGACACTTTGTGTTGTTTTTATTTAGAGGAAATACAATTTGTGTTAGCCTTGAGGTGATTTGAATACAATGCATTTGATTAGATGGCGGCCAAACAGTGGTTAGTATAATAGTGAACCCTCTAGTGGTGATACTTGGAGATTGCAGATTAACTTTCCTCCAAGTAAAACCCAATGAGATACCATTTTGTTACCATAAGTTCCCAGTTAGTAGAGTCCAATTTAAATAGAATTTGAGAAACTATGCTGATGGTGAAGACAGTACTATATAATCAGAAGGAAAAATGAATATTGCCTTATTTCCTCCAGTCTCTTCAACACATTTAGAAATATCCATGCTGATGTCTACTGAGAGTGAGCAAGGAACGTCTTACTTGATTTGAGACTTAAATCTCAATCCCACAACTTTCTTCCAGTGTGGGCTTAAGAATATAACCCATGTCTTCCAGTCAGTTTTTTCATCTGTATAATGGAAAAACATAACTTCATAAAACTATGGGTAAATAAAATGTGAAATGCCTGTCAAGATAAACTTATTTTAAATATGAGATTCTCCCCTCCTTAAATATATCTGATTTTGGTCTTTAAACTTAAGTTGAAAATGAAAGCATGAGGAAGAAAATGTAAAAGAACATCTAATGATTTTTTTGGTTTTGATAAATTTGTCAAAAGCACAAGCTTATTAAGTAATTTGTCTTCTAAAGGTTTAAAATGAAATGAAAGAAAACAGTTTGTTCATGGAAAATCCTAATGGAATAATGGGGAAATGTTTTTGAGTGGAAGTCAGAAGACCTATTCTCTAGTTCTATCTCTGCCTAAGACACAGTCAATCAAACACAACATTCATCCTTTCTCCGTCGCATTTTTCATCAGCTCATCTCTTTCTGTTAGACAATCGTAGACACCCAATCTGAACACAATTTAGTTTTCCCTCTTCTCCTTGAGCCTTATGAGTAAATATTTGTAGTGTTTATTGCTTCAAAATGGCATTGTAATATTTTATATGCCTACTGGCAGACCTTAATTTAACCCTTATCATTTTGTTTCCAGAAAAAAATAAAATGAAAATAATGAAATTTCTGATGCCAACTGAAATCAATAATATAATTTAAAAGTATGATTATCAATGTTCTAAAAAAGCATTTTTTATTAAATAAATATTAGAATTAACTTAATATATTAGTTCATTTGAGCACATGACTAAGCCATATCAATGAGATAGATTGTGTGGAAAAACAAAACAAACTTACAAAGTGATTTCTTATTTGAAGTGCTGATGTTTATCCTGATGTATATTCAAAAACCATTTTTTTCAGCAAGGTGAGTACTGAAGGAAACTTATCATGATCCCGTCTCTTAATATTAATAAGATTTTGTTTGCAAATAAACAAGATATTAAGGGAGGGATTCTCTCCTAAATGGATTAGATCCATTCACCAGAGTTTAGAACAAGGCCATTGGCTGTTATTTTATTTCAGTTTTTTGTATTCTGAAAAAAACTAAAATTTGTTTAAAAAAACTCTATCTTTTACAGTTACATATCAAAAACAATATACGAACCCTGTGAACATAATGCTTTCTGTGGAAATTGATTCAAAACTTATCTCTTGGCATTTTCTTTTTTCAAACTCTGAGACAAAAACATCAGCTGTGAGACAGGGTAATGAAGAATAAACAGCAACATGTTTTTTTTCATTTCTTTTCAATGTGATCAAAACAAAATCAGGAGCAATATTTCAATCTTTTTTCTTTTTTTTTTTTTTTTTTTTTTT
>NW_007249335.1:539673-562040 GCF_000164805.1 Carlito syrichta | reverse complement strand
CAGCCTCGACCCTGCTGGGCTCCGGTGATCCTTCCGCCTCAGCCTTCCAAGTAGCTGGAATTACAGGCATGTGCTACCACGCCCGGCTGATTTTTTTGATTTTATTGTAGAGTGAGGTCTCGCTGCCCAGGCGGGTCTCGAACCCACGGGCTCAGGCAATCCACTCACCTCAGCCTCCCAAAGGCGCGGGATTACAGGCTGAGCCACCAAGCCCGGCTCAATCTTTTTTCTTATCAGCAAACTTTTCTTTCCTTTTTGCATATTCACTAAAGAACTGGGTATTTGTAATTTCTGTTCGTGGACTCATACTAAAATTTCAAGAGTATGAGTTTTGATGATCGTTGGGTATATCTGCCAGAAACATCAAAGACTTTGTGTGCAAACGGTGTCACAGGAGGAAACAATAACTTGCGCTTGAAAATACCGATGACATGTTCATAACCCAAATATGAAAGAAACAAGAGACTACACGAAGAGTAAAATGTGTTTTTCTTAGGAAAAAAAAACTCAGAGCTGATTCCACAACTGAGGTCAAGACATCATTTTTTAAGTGTTTTATTTACTGAAATGATAAAAGTACTTTATAATATATATGGAAACGTATAAATATAATATGACTGTTTAAAAGGGAAGCTCCAAGTTGTCTACCTCATTATTTGATAATGATGTCCCTCTTTTGCATTTATTCACTAAAAAAGTTACATGTTGCTCTCCAACAGATCAGTACAAAAGACACAAAAGAGACCACCTGCACCCTGAACCAGTTCCACTGATGATTCTAATTTTCACCATTCATTATTTTTCTCCAACCCCCTAAAAGATGAATCTACCATCCTTAGGTGAAAGTTATATAATTTCATAAAACATTAAAAAATGGTCTGGTTAATCAAATTATTGGTTCTAGAGTTGATACTAATGCTGTTCAAAAGGCATCGTTGAGCAAAGCTTTTGCACAGCTAAATGCTAAGGAAAAAATGTCTAGAAACTAAGACGTGTTTGCTAGAAAGTAAGCGCCATTGTTTGATGTATTTTCATTTACTTTATGTAATAATACTTTTTTTTTTTTTTTTGAGTTGGAGTCTCACTCCGTCACCCAGGCTGGAGTGCAGTGGCATGCTCATAGCTACTGCAGCCTCCACCTGCTGGGCTTAGGCAATCCTTCAACCTCAGCCTTCCAAGTAGCTGGAACTACAGGCCACCACACCTGGCTAATTTTTTGCAGAGACAAGTTCTCAAGTTGCCCAGGATGGTCTTAAACCTGCAGGCTCAGGCAATCCACTTGCCTCGGCCTCTCAAAGTGCTGGGATGACAGGCTGAGCCATTGAGCCTGGCTGCAATAATACTTTGAGGTAAATATTATTTCTTCTGTTTTAGATTTAAGAGAAGTAGAAGTTACGAAGGTTGAGTGACTTATTTAAAGGAACACAGTTAGTTAAGCCAATGACTTGCTGAATAACTATGCAGGAACACTGACCCTAGCAAGAAGCTGTGCTCAAGACAGCATCATCAGAATAAAGTTGAAGGAGAGAGTCAACTGAAGATCCTAACAAGCCAACAATCACATAGAAGCTGAGAGGTTCAGTTTCTGGAAACAGTAGAAGAGCAGAAGTTAGGGTAGACCTTAAAATAATGTAAAATAATAAGTTTAATAATAGTGAAGTTATGGTAGAGTTGATAATGTTATTAGGGACTCTGTTTCTATTATTTATGCCCCTAATTAAATTATCCCTTTTATGAGGCTTGTTACAGTTTTTCTATATTTTACTCATTACTTTTCCAAAACACTTAATAAAACACTTTGTTAAAAACTAGAGACAGAGATGATGGTACAGTGAAATAAAACAGACACTGTCCCTGACTACAAATTGTATCGAGTGTGAGTGTGGCTAGAGGTAGGGGATAATTAGCAAGTATTAATTCAACAAAAGTGTGGCGGACAAAGTTTTAAGGTGGTCCTCATTCATGCCTCCTGATGTTCATGCATTTGTGTGACTTTATTTAGAGAGGGATCTGTGACTTCACGCCGGCAAGCAAGAATTCAGGGGACAAAGTGAGGTAGAAAGAATTGAGAAGGAAAATGGACTCAATGCTCGATGTTTGGTATTTTGAGAAACAGTACTTAAGAAAAAAGTTGCTGACATATTCCATCAGGAGTGAGGCATTAATTAAGTAGATTGAAAGACTGAAAGAAATGAAACCAGAGACTCAGGAAGATGAGATGTTTCATTTTCATCAACATAAATAATGATGTTAATACAAGAAGAAAAGTAGAGGTTGAAAGTTGATTATTCAAATTGAGTCATTCTTGTCATACCCATCTACATCAGAATCAAGAAGCCAGGAGGAAAAAGCACTCCAGGCACACAGTATTGCTCCAGGAATTGAATTTTTCTCCAGCACAGTTGCTGAAACTATCTGCTGTAAGACCAGTTTTACCTAGTAACTGCTGAAAAGACCTGCCATGACTCTTCTAGTTTTACCTACCACTGTCACTAATGAATCAGAGCCTGCCAGCTTCTAAAAGCTTTAGGGCTGACGAATTTTCTTTAAAAGTAATAGATAACTGTTCTCTTTCGAATAAGAATTCCAATGTTTTCTTTGTTCCTTAGATATATAGAAGAGAACCTTGTCTGTATATATGACTGACATTTCAATTCTGGATAAATTCTCTGTATTTTTTTTGACCTTGATAAGAGTAAAAGAAATAGAAGAAAGAAAGTAACTGCTCTTTATTGAGGATATTTACACTACAATTCTCTAACAAGGAGTTGTAAATAGTCAGAGTACTCCACTCCAAAGCTGGAATATAATATAATTTTCTATAAAGTACAGCACAAAGGCTAATATCTAGATGTGACAGTTACATCATTGAATTCAGTGGTCAAAGCAGTTACTTAAATAAAATATTCATCAAAGCAACTCAACCAATCACAAACACAAACTAGATTATATAGTTTTCTGCGTTGTAGTCATAAAAAAGGTAGGAAGAGTTATGCAATATTACATGTACTGTAAAGTCCTGGGGCCACTGGCACTTAGTCTTTTCAGACTGCTAGTGATTTTTCATGATGTTTTTCTTCCTTTACATCTTTATTCGGGTATAAAGTATTAATAATTATCTTGTTATTTTAATAATTAGTGGTTTCTATCTTCGATCTTAATGAAATACGAAATGGTATTTCCTCTGGAAAAATTGCAACTTTATAAACTTAATTGCTCTACATTTTCATTTGATAAGAAGAAATCTAATCATTTAAATGGAATGTTATAGCAAGATGATGACATTTCTATCTTATTAAAATTTATTTTTACCCATACCCCTTATGTAATAATGAAGTCTTGGCCTCTCTTCTTTGATGTGTGATATTTTAAAGGTTATTCTGAATGTTTTTATAAAGAACAACATCAGCCGGGCTTGGTGGCTCAGCCTGTAATCCCGTGCCTTGGGAGGCTGAGGTGAATGAATTGCCTGAGCCCGCGGGTTCAAGACCCGTCTGGGCAACTTGGCAAGACCTCATCTCTACAATAAATCAAAAAACTAGCTGGGTGTGGTAGCTCGCGCCTGTAGTTCCAGCCACATGGAAGGCTGAGGCGGAAGGATTGCCGGAGCCCAGCAAGCCGGGAGCGGCCACTGCACTCCAGTCTGGGCAACAGAGTGAGACTCCAACTCAAAAAAACAAAAACAGGAACAAAAAAAACCAATATAAAGAACAACATCAATGATATCATATATTTAAATATAAGAGCCCATAATAATGTATGGCTAACTAGATTAAAGTTTTGAAATACATTACTAATTTAAATAAAACAGCAAAAACCCTATTGTTTTGTTTAATAAAACAACATATTAAACAGATAAACTCTGTTTCCCATGTTATTTTACAATTGATACAAAGCAAACAACTTGAATCTAATGATTGATGACTCCCCAAATACTTCTAAGGTCTTGTGAAACGAGTCAAATAAGTTTAAGTTAGAGAAAAAAAAAAAAACTTGTGTTTTCCCCCAGATTAGGTTCTTGTATTGTTTTAAGAATTTAGAGAGCTATGAAAACAAATGTTAACTAAGTTTTTTTTATGAGCCAGACACTGTTCTAAGCAATCACTTAATTTTCAAAATATCCTACGAAGTAGATTCTATCATTATCCACACTATACAAAAGAGCATATTGAGGTTCTAAACCATTTGATAGTCTAAAATTCCACAATTATTAATTGTTAAAGTCAAAATGTAGACACAGCCCATTATGGTCAAGGATATAACCAAAAATTGCAAAATCATCTAGGCCAGATTTTTAAAAAAATGTATCAGTGATTCTATAAATGCAATACTCCCCAGATGACTTAAGTACTCAAAACGTAGGGTTTTGAGCTGGCAGAATTCTAGACTAGGATAGACTAGGTCACATCAAGACGGCAGAGTTGCTATTCTTTTTAGTATGTACAAGGTGCCCCAGTGTGCTTTGGACTTCCTCTGTTCTTTTAGAATCTCTGTAGTCAGTTCAAAATGCATGGTCCGATTTCCAGGAAGATATTGTCATAGCCAGTTGGACTATGCAAGTCCCTGTGTGTGAGTGACTGTACGGACAATTCTGCATGTTTCTGTGTGTAAGTGGGAGTGCCAGAGGCTGACTGAGTGGGGACTCGAGAGCCAGTGGCCCTCTAGGTGAAGCCACTGATGTCGCAGCTGCTCCACGTGGACCCTAGCCCTTCCTGGAGCACAGAAACTGAGTGCCATTTTCCAAAATCAGTAGTACTTTTCCCAGAAAGAACTGCTGGAGTGATTGTTGATGCCAACACCACAGTGCCGGGCTGAACACTGCCAGTGAGGGTCGTGGAGAGAGTGCAACGAGGGAGTCTGAGGCAGAGTCCTGTGGAAACAGCAAGGAGTAGCCACCCCGAGCCTGGACTGGGCTCCAGAGCCTTGTTACTGTGTCCTGAGATCCGGACACTGTGGTAACTGCTGGAGAGGGAGCCATTGACCCCACGGGTGCCAGGAACAGCAGCCGGTAGAGAAACTGAGCAGACTTTTTAACACCTGGGTAGAGAAATGCTCCAGGGAGGCCTCTGCGGAACATCAGAAGCGAATCTTGAGACTACGCACTGTCTCTATTTGTGTTGGGGCTGCTCCTTGCGACCTCAGAGAACATGCCCGCAATGCACAACCCTGGTGGGTAACGCCAGCTGCTGAACCCCAGACGATCCACTCTCCACTCTGAGTCAGCCGCTGGATGATAAACGCAGACAGCAGAACTGCCCAAGAAGGAGGCTGGCGAGTACCTAACTGACTCCTGCCTACCCCTAGCAACAAGTGAAAGAGATCCAGAGGGCACGGCAGAGACAGGATGTTCCATTGCCCTGCAGTGAATTGGATACTCTAGGAGTTGTGACAAAACTGGGAGAGGAAGCAAGCTGGTGATATCCCGAGAAATACTGTGTCAAGTTATTTCAGCCCCCTGATCTCACATGGGCATGCACCAGACTACCAATAGCAGGTAGCAGGGGGTGAAGACTCTAACATCTTAAGTTGCAGCACCCAATAGGGAACCTGCAGTAACAGCCCTGCAGTCACAGAACTTGTCACAAGAGGGAGCCCCCCTCAAAGAAGCATACTAAAGCTGATAACTCTTGATCAGTTTTGTTTGTTTATTTTGGGGAGGTTATTGGTTTGTTTGTTTGATTACCTAGTTTGGTTGCTTTGTTTGTTGGTTGGTTTTCTCATTCTTTTCTTCTTCTATTTCTCTTTCTTTGATTTTTTCCTCTGTTTAAAAATGTTTTTTCTTTCATTTTTCTTTTTCTATTTTTCTTTCCTCTTTTTCACTCTTTATCCTCCTTTCTCTTTTTTTAAATCTCTTTTCCCTCTTATACCCTATCTTGGACTCAGGGATTATGAAGCATACCCACTGTAAGGTCATATTGTGCAGAGGCGGTGAGAGAGTCCCAGCTGGTCCATTCACCAGTTAGCAAACATTATGACTTGCCAATAGGTTCAGAATCCTTGCAGCTCCCCTGTCCCCTAGTAAATGCTCAAAATTGTAAAGAGACAACACAACACCCCAACCCCAGCCCTACTTCATAATTGAACAAATTCAGAGTCCCAGCTCAAGGAAGGACAAAGAGTAGAGCAAATATTAGAAGTGATTGCTTCTCCATTTTCCATTGAGAAATGGAATTAAAGAGAAAGATAAGAGAGCTGCTGCAAATGAAGAAAAACCAGCGAAAAACTGCTGGTTACCATCAGAGTCCCAGCAAAGAGTCAGTGCTAGAAAGAACAGCTACTGGGGCACAAACAACAGCTATCTCTCAGAATGTCAGTACCCAGAAGGTTCTTACAGAGATCAGAGAATCATTGAATAGAATGAATAAAAATCAAGAAATGCAAGGGCTAAAACTAAATTAAATTGCAACAGAGCTAGACAGACTCAAGCAAGCATATACAGAAATAACAAAAACAAAGAACTCCATCCAGGAAATAAAAAACAAACTGACAAACATGGGAAGCAGAATTGACCAAACAGAAGAAAGACCCTCAGAGCTAGAAGATAGAAATACGGGATTAACCCAATCTATTTAAAAAGATAGAAAGAAAAAATAGAGAGAAAGAGAAAACTCTCCAAGAAATGTCTGATTTTTATTTATTTATTTATTTATTTTGAGTAGGAGTCTCACTCCATCGCCCAGACTGGAGTGCAGTGGCCACTCCCGGCCACCGCAGCCTCGACCTGCTGGGCTCCGGCGATCCTTCCGCCTCAGCCTTCCGAGTAGCCGGAATTACAGGCAGGCGCTACCACGCCCGGCTGATTTTTTGATTTATTGTAGAGATGAGGTCTCGCTGCCCAGGCAGGTCTCGAACCCACGGGCTCAGGCAATCCACTCACCTCAGCCTCCCAAAGGCGCTGGATTACAGGCTGAGCCACCGAGCCTGGCTTGTGTGATTTTTTTTATTAAGAAATCATACCTATATCTAATCAGAATACCTGAAATAGAAAGAGAAATGGAAAACATCTTGGAACAAGCATTCCATTAGGTCATTCAAGAAAACTTCCCTCATCTGGCCAGAGAGATAACTATCACAAGAGATCCAGAGAACCCCTGCAAGACATCTTATGAGAAGACCAATCCCTACACACATAATACTTCACTTACACAAAGTACATAAAAAGAAAAAAAATCCTAAAAGTAGCAAAGGGAAAAGGTCACACTACCTATTGGGGGAAGCCAATCAGAATTGCTACAGACTTATCTGAAGAAACTCTACAGGCCAGAGGGAATTAGACCCCAATTTTTAATGTTCTCAAAGATAAACAATTTTAACAAAGAATTTTCCTATCCAGCCAAGCTAAGCTTCATCAGCAACAGAAAATTAAAATCCTTCCCAAACATCCAATCCCTAAGAAAATATGTTGCTTCAAGACCAGCTCTACAGGAGATGCTTAAAAAAGGTGCTGTGCAGAGAAGAAAAAAGAAACAAAGAAAGACCATATACTATATAAGATATAAACAAACACAGTAGCAGCAGAACACACAGCATACCTACAAAAATGAAAACACACACATATATAAGTAAATGCCAAGCAAAAACAAAACATACTTATAAGAGCATTATGTCAGGGACAAACTCACATTTCAATAATCAGCCAGAACATGATTGGTCTAAATGCACCACTGAAAAGGCATAGCACAGCAAATTATATAAAAATGCATGACCCAGTAATTTTCTGCCTCCAGGAAACTCATATCACCACAAAGAACACTTGAAGACTCAAAGTGAGAGGGTGGAAAACAATTTTTCAGGTGAACAGATCACAAAAGAAGGCAAGAGTTGCAATCTTAACATCAGACAAGACCACCTTTAAGTTATGAAAAATTTAAAAAACTACAAAAAGCCATTAAATAATGATAAAAATTTTGATCCATAACAAGAAATATCCATAATATCTATCCTAAACATATATGTACCCAATTCAAGAGCACCAGCTTTTATAAAGCAGCTACTAAATAAATTTTAAAAAGATATTGACTCTAACACTATCATAACTGAGGACTTAAATACCCCACTAACAACCCCAGGTAGATCATTGAGGCAAAAAAATCAACAAAGAGATCTGGAACCTCAACCTGACACTTGTTCAAATGGACTTAGTAGATACCTATAGAACACTCTACCCAACCACCAAAGAATATACATTCTGCTCATCATCATATGGAACATACTCCAAGACTGACCACATCTTCAGCAATAAATCAAGCATAAACGCGTCACTAGATTGAAATACTGCCATGTACCTTCTCAGACCACAGTGGAATGAAAATAAATATCATTACCAGCAAAATTTCCCCCAAACTCACAAATACATGGACACTAAACAGCATGATGCTAAACAACTCCTGGATCAACATAGAAATCAAAACAGAAATTAAAATATTTATAGAGACAAATGAAAACAAAGAAACTTCTTACCAAGACCTCTGGGATGCCATGAAAGCAATACAAAAGGGAGAATTTATATCTCTATGAACACACATCAAGAAAATAGAGAACAAGTTGACAGCCTAACAAATCACCTAAGGGAGCTGGAAAGGCAAGTCAATGAAAACCCTAACTCTAACAGAAGAATCCAGATCACCAAAATAAAAGCCCAAATTCTTGACATAGAAGACAAAAATATAATACAAAAAAATCAACAAAACAAAAAGCTGGTTCTTCAAAAGAATAAACAAGATTGATGAACCCCTAGCCAAAATGACCAAAAAAAGAGAGAAAAAGTCCCATTAAACACAATCAGAAATGCAAAAGATCAAGCCACACCTGACCCTGAAGAAATAACAAAAGATCATCAGAGATTACTATGCACACCTATATGGAAACAAACTAGATAATCTGAATGCAATGGAAGGCTTTCTAACATCACACAACCTCCCAAAGTTGAAACAAAAAGAAAGTGAGATCCTAAATAGACCAATAACAACCCAGGAAATTGACTCTGTCATAAGAAAACTACCTACAAAAAAAAAAAGACCTGGACCAGATGGATTTCCAGCGGAATTCTACAAAACATACAAGGAAGAGCTGATACAAATCCTATTGAAAGTATTCCAGGCAATCTAACAAGATGGAACTCTCCCTAAAACATTTTATGAAATTAACATCATACTGATAATCAAGCCAGGTAAAGATCCAATAAAGAAAGAGAACTACATGCCAAAATCCCTGATGAACACAGATGAAAAATTCTCAACAAGATTTTAGCAAATCGGATCCAACGACATCTCAAAAATCATCCACCATGATCAAGTAGGCTTCATCCATAGGATGCAGGGCTGGTTCAACATCCACAAGACCATAAATTTAATTAAATGCATCAACAGTTGTCCACACGATTATATCATTAGATGTGGAAATGCTTTTTATAAAATCCAGCATCCCTTCTTGATATAAACCCTTGAACACCTAGGCATAAAGGAAACATAACTCAAAATAGTAAGAGTCATTTATGATAAACCCACAGCCAACATATTGCTAAATGGACAGAAATTGGAAGCATCTCCTCTGAACACCAGAATAAGACCAAACTGCCTACTCTCTCCACATTGTTGTTCAACATAGTGTTGGAAGTCCTAGCTAGAGCAATTAGACAAGAGGAGGAAATCAGGAGTATCCAAATAGAAAAAGAAGTTAAGTTATCCCTCTTTGCTGATGGTATGATCCTATATCTCAAAAATCCAAGAAAATCTGTCAAAAACCTCCTTGCATTGATAAAGGACTTTGGCAAAGTTTCAGTGTACAAAATAAACATGCAGAAGACAGTTGCATTTTTATACACCAACAACAAACAGGCAGAGAACCAAATAAAAAACACAATCCTATTCACAATAATAACAAAAATAAAAAAATGAAATACTTCGGCATCTTCCTAACCAGAGAAGTGAAAGATCTTTACAATGAAAACTACAAAACTCTGCTCAAATAAGTCAAAGATAACACAAACAAATGAAGAAATATTCCGTGCCCATGGACTGGAAGAATGAGCATTGTTAAGATGTCCATCCTACTAAAGGCAGTCTACAGATTCAATGCTATGCCCATTTAATTACCAACATCATTTTTCTCAGACCTGGAAATGACAATACAGAAATTCATATGGAAACATAAAAGACCATGAATAGCCAAAACAATCCTTAGCAAAAGAAACAAAGCAGGTGGTATCACACTGCCTGACTTTAAACTTTGTTAGAAAGCTATAATAATCAAAACAGTCTGGTATTGGTACGAGAACAGGCAGATAGACCAAGGAAACAGATAGAGATTCTGAAGACAAAACTTCAATTTCTCAACCAACTCATCTCTTCAACAAAGCCTTTACCAACAACTACTGGGGACAGAAGAGCCTATTTTGTAAATGGTGCTGGGAAAACTGGCTGCCCACATGCAGATTTAAACAGGACCCCTACCTATTATCATATGCAAAAATCAACTCTAAATTGATCAAAGATCTAAATGAAAAAACCCAAACTTTAAGAATCTTAGAAAATGCAGGAGACACCCTTACATAAATCGTATGCACAGCTGATTCCTGATCAAAACCCCCAAAACCAATGCCATAAGAGATAAGACAGACAAGTGGGACCTCACCAAACTGAAAAGAGTCTGAAAAGCAAAAAAACAAACAAACAAACAGACAAACAATAAAACCACCAAGAGAGTGGGGAGCTAGCCCACAGAATGGGAAAAAATATTTGCCAAAAATATCTGACAAAGCCCTAACATCCAGGATCTACAAGAAACTCAAACATGATGAAAGGAAAAAAACTGAACTTCTACTTCTCAAAAGAAGGCATACGAGCAGCCAACAGACACATGAAAAAATGCTCAGCTTCACTAATCATCAAAGAAGTGCAAATCAAAACCATATTGAGATACCATCTAACTCCAGTAAGAAGGGCCATCACTAATAAAATAAACAAATAAACAAAAACTGATGCTGGTGAGGATGTGGAGAAAATGGAATGCTTCTACATTGTTGGTGGAAATGCAAACTAGTTCAACCTCTGTGGAAAATGATGTGATGATTCCCAAAAGAACTAGAAATTGACCTTCCATATGACCCAGCAATCACCCTTCTGGGAATATACCCAGAGGGACTCAAATCACTACAAAAAAGATACCTGCACACGGATATTTATTGCAGCACAATTTACAATAGTGAAAACATGGAACCAACCATGCTGCCCATTCAAAGTAGACTGCATAAAAAATATGCCATGCATATACATGATGGAATATTACACAACCCTAAAGAAGGAAAAAATTATGGACTTCGCAGCAACTTGGATGGATTTAGAGTCTATAATACTCAGTGATTTATCACAGAAATAAGAACTGATTACCACATGTTCTCATACATAAGTAGAACCTGAACATTTACCATAACACTATAAGAAAGGGATTGGCAGTAGCTGGAAACTGCCTAGGGAAGAAGGGTCACATAACATCAATAAGGGTAACTGATCTCAAACTAAACAAAAGTAAGGAGAAAAGGAAGGCTCAAACTTTACCTGTACAGTGACCACTTGTATATCTAATCTTGAATTTTATCCATCTTTAAAATAAAATAAACAAATAAAAAATAAAATGCATGATCCTAGACACCTGATTTAGTGAACTTGAATAAGTATATCACTCGTGTTACATGTTGAAGTTTTTTTTTTTTTTTTTTTGAGTTGGAGTCTCACTCCATCACCCAGACTGGAGTGCAGCGGCCGCTCCCGGCCACCGCAGCCTCGCCTGCTGGGCTCCGGCAATCCTTCCGCCTCAGCCTTCCGAGTAGCCGGAATTACAGGCATGCGCTACCACGCCCAGCTGATTTTTTCATTTATTGTAGAGATGAGGTCTTGCTGCCCAAGCAGGTCTCGAACCTGCGGGCTCAGGCAATCCACTCACCTCAGCCTCCCAAAGGCGCGGGATTACAGGCTGAGCCACTGAGCCCGGCTCATGTTGAAGTTTTAACAAATAAAAATGGGGACTGTTTAAAGCCTTTTCAAAAGTAATTAAAGGAATTATTATTTCAAAAAAACCCCCACATTTATACGAACACATAATACATTGCAAGAAACCTAGAAGAAAGTTAAATTTGTTTTAAAAGCCTTTCACTTGGAGTATAGGAAAAGTAAAATCAGAACACACAAAAAAAGTAATTCAAATTAAATCTTGGCATAGATTCCTAAAAAACAAATATTTTAAGCTAATAAAGTAAAATTAAAAATAATTAAATTCTCTTATAAGTAGCTATTATCACAAAATCATTCTTCATAAATCATTCCTAAGAACTGAATATGAACAATAACAATTAAGATACAATCTTATTGTACTTGGACTAGACATTCAGATCATTTCTCATCAAAAATTAAAATCAAGAAGGGAAGTTAATTTACTTAGAATGGTGATATTAACAGAATTTTGATAGAAGTAAGGTGTTGGAAGACATCCAATAAATAATAAAAAGCAAAGATCTTAATATGCTTTGTGTTCTTTGAACATCATAAATTTCCTAAAAAGAGTTTCAAATAAATGTTATCAAATGGAAAGCATCACTTATTTTAAAGACATCTTTGAAGCACAATATTCAGATTTAGTAAGAGACAGCCATCAGGGAACCAGTCAGTATGATTTTGGATGCAGGAGTTGTGAAATGAAAAATCCAAACTCTCCTTGATCTCTTTAACAAGACTTTAATGGCAGAATCTTCCATATGAATTCCTAAATATATCATGCATTGAATTAATGTAACTTATCCTTTAAGCCCTACCTTTTCCTCATCCTAAACCTCATCAAAACTAAACAAAAACCAATTCCAGTTTCTTGGTTTATGTTAAATGCTCAGTTCATCTTTGGCACAAAATAAAAAAGATAAGTAAAATAAGATCACAATCTTTTATAAGAGAATTCATTTTTATAAAAGACCGCTGTCATAAAGTTCTTTAATTTGACAATTTATTATCGTATACTTAATACTTTGTGAGAGAAAATGTGAATATAACTAGGAGAAAAAGTTTCTTATTCCTTTCTTTTTCCTTCTTCTTTCTCTTTCTTAAGGTCACAACCTAAAACTAAATATAATTGTCTTACTGCTTTCATGGCTTTAAAAAATGTGTTGAATCAGATAAATTGTAGCATTGCAAAAAATGGAACATGTGGGGACAACATAACTGTTCATTCTTAAACAAAATCTGTAATAGTAATTGGAGATAAATTATAGTCTCTATCATCTTAATGTCCTCTATAACCTAACTTCAAGTTTATTATTTTTCTCATCAAATGATTATGTTTCATGGGTTAAAAAGCTGCACAAGTTTGTTTTCCTCGGAGAGCAATCAGGAATGTATACATTCAAATAACTTTGACATATTCTTAATTTTCATAGTAACATCTTTAGAAACTGAACTTTAAGATATATATATATTTATATATATATATACATATACATATATATACACACATATATATGTGTATATATATATAGTATTCTCTTGTATTTGAGAAAAAGGAAAAGATATAAAAGTTATTGTAATGTCTGTTACAAAGTTATTTGAACTTACTATTCTTTTTTTCATCTACTTATTACAAAAAGATAGGGAAGGGAGTGAGTTACCAAAGTTATCCACATAGCCAGTGACACACAGATTTCCACCAGGTTGGTTTTAATTTCTGAGCTATCACTACCAGCAGCTCACCTTATTTTGATACTTCATTTTTATTACTTAAGAATCAGAGAGTTTAAAAGCTGGGAAGGAATCTTCCAGGTCTATTTATTTTTCCCATGAGTAAACTAAGACTTAGAAAGGGAAAGAGACCTGAACTTGTAATCTTCTTCTACATGAACAACCAGGGGCTCTTCTTTGTCTGTCAAATAAAATCAAACTCAAGGATCTTAATGATCTGGCACCTGACTGGGATGCCAGGAAAGCCACCCCCCAACCCCCAGAACATTCCACTTCTACCTGTTCCCTTTCAGTCTGACTGAGAATTAGGGGTATTCTCCAGCCAGTCTACACATCACCTTAGCAAGCTTTTCCCAACCCCTCCCTTTCCTTTTGTTGCCCACATTGAATGTTAAGTTCAGGACAGTGAGAGCTGATATAGGTCTGTGTACCAAATGCTTTGTGTACCACCCTACCTATAGTAGGTGTTCAAGCAAAAACTTTTTAGTTTTAGATGAAATAACTATGTGACATTGGACTAACAATTTAGCAGTCCTTTGCTCATACACCACATTTATCTTTGATTCTTCCCTCATTCTAACCCCTCTATCCACTTTTTTTCTATGTCCTCTTGATTCAGTGTCTCATTAACTCTTAACTCTTGTCCTGCTTTCTCCATTCCATTTGTTATTACCATATTTTAATGAGCAGCTTATTTTTGCATCACTGCAAACATCCATCCCTTAACTGACATTCATATTTCTATTTTTTTTCCATGTTTAATGCTTTATTAATTTTTTAAAAGTGTGGTTAAAGGTGGACATTTAACCCTGTCCTCTTGACAAATTATTAAAGGTACAATACTCTGTTGTTAACTATAGGTATAATGTTGTAAAGCAGATCTTGAGAATTTAACCTTGCATAACTGAAACTTTATTATATTTCTATTATTTAATTCCTTCATAGTGGGACCATCTATCTTTTAGAATAGATCCAGAATCTTACTACCTTTCATCACTTCCTCTACTACTCTCCTGCTATGAATTGTGATCACCTCTTCCTTTCATAGAGTTCCTTAGCAGGTCTTCCAAAGTCTATGCTTACCTTCTTAAAGCCTATTTTCAACAAAGCCACTAGAGTGACTGTTTTAAATGCTGTTATGGCACCCTCTTCAGCCAAATGGGCAATGGATCCATGTCTTTATAGTGCCTTACGTGGGCCTGCATCATCTGAATGCCTTTACCTCACTAATTAAATAGTCATCTCCCACTTGATCAATCTACTCTAACCATGCTGGTGTCCTTGCTGTTCCTCAAACACCCTGTCTCAGAGCCTTTGAAAAAATACTTCCTCTGAATGGAACTCTCTTCACCAGATAACTGCTTGGTCCACTCACTCTTTTGTTGTTTCAATTTTTCATCAAAATCTTATTTTTTCAATGTGGGCTTTTCTCAATGCTTTCTTTTTAATACTGCACGTTGCTAAGGGTCTCCCCTAGACTTTCTCTAATACCCCTTTCTTCCTACTGTACTTTTTAAATCATCTACAGATGTATGAACTTCAACCATATTGAATAATTGACTCTTTATTATATATATAGTCTGTCTTCTGCTGGACTGTGAGCTTGGTAGATAGGGAGTTTTGCTTTGTTCATTGATACATCCAAACATTTTTTAAAAGTGCCTGGAATCTAGTAGCTACTCAATAAGTATTTCTTTAACAAGTATATATATACTTGTTAAAGGATATATATATATATAGATAGATAGATAGATAGATGGATAGATAGATAGCACAGGGACATTAGGAAGGTGTAACTTCAAGGATTGTAAGTCAAAATTCTTCTACAATGTTCAGCTTATGTATTAATTTATTTTCACAAATAGTTAGAGGTTCTTCTGCTCTTCCCTTTTTGGTTGTTCCGTGCTCTATTTATCTGTCATCAACCAAAGTGTTTCTTCCAGCCTCTACTAACAGTGCTTTCCAGTCAATCAATCCAATTTGGATGACCAAATGCAAGTAATCATGGGTTTGAGCATACTAAAACTCTGTCTTCAGGGAAGTAAGGTCAGTTTCTTTTCTTTCTTTCTTTCTTTTTTTTTTTTTTTTGAGTTGGCCACTGCAGTCTCGACCTGCTGGGCGCTGGTGATCCTTCCGCCTCAGCCTTCCAAGTAGCTGGAACTACAGGCGCGCGCTACCATTCCCAGCTAATTTTTGATTTATCGTAGAGATGAGGTCTTGCCAATTTGCCCGGGTGGTCTCGAACCCACGGGCTCAGTCAATCCACTCACCTCGGCCTCCCAAAGCGCTGGGATTACAAGCTGAGCCACCGAGCCCGGCTGTAAGGTCAGTTTCATGGGATCTGGCCTTGATTGCATATGCAGATAAGTCCCCTAGTCAAGATCATTGGCCATGTCCTCATAGCAGGACATGAATGGTGCTAAATTACTATGAGTCGTGAGAAGAAAGGCTTGGAAAAAGAAACAGACACACTTGTTACAGTTCAAGTAGATACTGGAGTTCAGAAATAACAGTAGTTCAGACACAGAGAAGGTAGAACTAGTGCATACGAAATAAAGGTCAGACAGAGCAATAGATGTAAAGTAATACAAGAGATTAAAACAGAATAATACAGAAAACAAACAATGAGAGAAAGAGCAAGCAGAGTCTAAATCCAGGCAGTTGGTAATCAGCACGTTGGTAGAAAAAGTAAAAATGTTGATAAGTTACAAAACCAGATTCAAAGGTCCAAATGACAAAGAAAAAATATTGAAAACTGAGAAAATAGATTGCTTCTGCTCATAAATTGTATATTCACCCTTTGATGCCAGAGACTAGTCCCCCAATATGCCTGCTAGAAGGCTTGACATGCATGACATTAAGCAGGTAGAATATTGCTAACACACTCTTAGTTCAAAAAGATCTCTATCAATTTCTTTTTTTTTTTCTTTTTACAAAATATTCATCTATTTGCAATTGTCCTTCTCTGTTCTAAGTCAGGTGATTTAATGTTAATCTAGAAAGTAATTTGGGGAGATATCATGAAATTCAATTCCTTTCCTTTCTCTCATTTGCCCACTCATCTGTAAATATTGGTATTTCACTTACTTCTGATAAATATTCAATTGCCCCTTCAAATCTCATTCCACAGGAGGCTTGTTCAAATATGTCCAGTAACCTAACAGTATGATAAGCATAGTCATAAAAAAGCACTTCCTGAAATAATATGTTTTGGTTAATAAAAATTATTTTATGAAGTTTCAGAATTTGTTGTTCTTATAAGAGCTAAGCCAATATTTTTTTGGTGTGAAAGTATTAACAAAAAAGCCTTTGAAATTTTTCTGAATATGCTTTCTTGAAATATTATTTTGAAATACTGGCTTATAATCCTTTGAGATAATACTGATATTCCAAGCACAGGAACAGGAAGAAGATGTCTGGATGCAGGACTTTAAAAAGAACTACTTGAGTTTTGTTCATCAATGTTGATTAAAAATTCATGAAGGATTTTTAAGTTGTCTGTAGCTAGTTTTTATGGATATATTTGGTCTTCATAGAAGCATATGGAAATGCATATTTAATTTGACAGTATTTTGCAAATCATATCCACTTCAGAATAATTTGCAAAGTAAAAATGCTTCCATATGCTAGAAGATGGCCTGTCTATTATGCTGAGAGTAAAGAAAGAGCCATATATTCAACAACAAAATAAAAAAAAAAATTTCTTGGACACTGGATTATGAAAATAAAGATTCACAGGACAATATCCTTGTACTCAAGGAGTTTAAACTTTAGAAGATTTCAGTCTATAATCAATTTCTCAAATGTTCATATCAGGCATGAAAATGAAGTTTGATAGAGATCACAAATCTTTTAAAACAGAAAAGTGGCACATGGCTGCTTTCTGCCTAAATTGCCATTTTTTGTGCCAAATCTTCTGAGATGTTGACCAAAGTTGATTGGAGCCCCTGCTCCAATATAAATTTTAAGTTTCAAAGGATTGATATGAAACCCAAGGCAAAGCTATCCTTTCGTGAGCTGTTCATGAGGGCCAGACACTAGCTCTAGACAAAAGAACAATTTCTACCAATTAAACTCCCTCCTCTGGAAGAGGTAAACATGCAGAGAATGTGGATCATGTGCTTCAGAGGAGTGTTATAAACAATATATTCCAAGTGTTATTGCGTAGTCTGTGAAGTCAGCCTGCCCCGTCTTGGAAGTACCAGGACTCACTGGGTCTGTGTGTAATGAGGCTGCACATGTCATTACAACAAGCTTCCACCCTGATTTTTTGGTACTCATAAATAACCAGATGGATACATGTAGGTTCTATACAGGAACATGTAAAAATGTGGCAATAACTCTTCACAACTAATAGTTCAAAAACAAAACAAAACAAAACAAAACCCTGCAGAATTCAAAGGGTCACACTAGGGACAAAAGCTGGAAGTAATTAAAATAAGAGTTGAAACTCTTTGACAAGTTTTGTTTTTTAATGTCTAAAAGGTTCTTTGACCCTATATATCTTCAGAGACTCTAGCCAGTGATTTTAGAATAGAAAATAAATTTTACATTTCAAAGGACTGCAGTGTTCCCAAATTAATGATTATGTCATCATTTTCTGAGAGTAGTGATTAACAAGAAAGAATGGCTTTAATATATCTTTTTATACTGATAATTGCTATTTCAGCTTTCTTTAAGTGTTGGGATTACTTTATCTCCTGAGTTGAAAAAAAACATATTATTTACTGAATTTATTTTTAACTGTGCTCACACCTCAATACATGTAGGTTATTTTTATGATCACAGCTTAAATTCACCACATGGGAAATTTAGCTGGAAAATTTCACATAGCAAAAATTGTAAAGCCAGAAAGAAATAAGAAATTCTTTAAAAATGATTGATCTAAAATAGTTTCAAAATGAAAATCGGCTTAGGTTATATGCCATGATTTCATAGATAAGTTTTCCTCAAGTGACTGCCTGCTTTTGGATTTCTTAGAGTGAAAATTTGAGGACTAAGACTGATGACAGGTACAACCCACTTCATGAGTGTGACTGCAGAACTGAGTGAGAGCTTAAGGCAATCATTATTTTACCACTGTTTATAATTTCTAAAAATATTGTAGAATAGAGATAAAGAGCAATTGTATGGTAATGAGGTGGATTTTAAAATGTTAAGTCAGTAACTCAAGTTTCATAAAAATTCTAGTGAAGAGAATAAAAAGGAAAAGATCACTTGACATATCCCTTTAAAAATGCCATTTAAGTAATTCTTTCTTCTTTTTTATACCCCTTTAAATTTATGAAACTTGTGAAGTGAGTCTCTCATAGGCAACAATTTTAGTTTTCAAAGTAACTGATGGTAAATGTACTCCCTTAGCTGGGATTGCATTCCATTTTACAGTGGATTCCCACATTCTTTAAACAACTGTTCCCAAACAACTCTTAGTTAGTCATCTTACAAGATCAGGCATGTTCAGGGTGGTACGGCTGTAGCAGAGTCGGTCATCCATCCCTCCTCTGCTCCTATAGCAAAATCATCCAGCTGAAAATTAATCTAGCAATTGACCAGAGGTTGCCTGTTACAAAAAATCACTTTGACTATTGAAATGATATTTCTCCAAATGAACTGTAACATTTTAAAATCTTAGGAAATAGCCTATGCTTATTTCCATCTATGTAAGTTTTCTGCACAAAAATATTTGTTGGCTGTGTTTGTTAATCTCCTGAAACAACTGTCATTCCCATTCCTGAGAAAATAGTGAGTACTTTAGAAAGGTACCTGTATTGGAATAACATGGAATGCAAGTTTTATCATGTTAGGTTCCTCAGATAGAACGAGATACACACACACACACACACACACACACACACACACACACACACACACACACAGACATACTGAAAGTCATTACTAACTGATGACAAATGAAAAATATGGGGGAAAAACACTTAAATCAATTTTAAATTTGATAGAGAAAAACGATTTGATTGAGATGACTTAAAATATAAAGTTAAAAATTATAAAAAGTCTAATTTATAATTTGGTAAAATATAGATTAAAATTATAATATCTTAATTATTCAAAATAATCAATAATAAATCTAGTATTATTTTTTGGTATATTTATTGACAAATGCTGTGGAGGCCAAATACGATCCATTTCATATTATGTTTAACTTTTTAGCATGACCTTAAAGATATAAATTTTTACAAAAGTTTGTAAAATGTACAGCATTTCTCTTTAATCCTTGATATTCAAGTTATTTGCTTGTTAAAATTTCCTCTAATTTACCTGTTAATTGTTCTGACATATTCTCATAGTCTGACATATTCACTGTATTATTGGATATTTGTAACATTCTAATCAGTAAGAGACTAAGAATTTTTAAAGTATCAATAGAGATAGATGGCTGAAATCATGATTGTGGATGAGATTCTTTTAGCCAGAGGACCAAGTGCTGAGTCTTCAAGAGAAACAATGTAAAGGTGAAAATCTTATAAAGTATAGAAGAGTATTCACACTCATTAGAGCAGAAGCAAGAGAAATGATATCACAGAAGTTTAGGATTGGGAGGCAAATATTAAAGACAAAGGATATGACCAATTATATATGTCTGAGAGGTCAAGAAGTTGTAGCTGAGAATTCATTCATGCTAATACCGAACACCTAACTTTAGAAACAGATCAAATAAGTAGAACAGATGCTTCAGGAGGTGTAGGTCATATTTCAACTGGGGATTCTACAAAAATTCTCACTGAAAAATCTATTTATTGTAGAGTGATTTGTGTTCTTCAGGATATATTCCCATTAGGGGGGTTGCGGGGTCATATGGGAGGTAGATATTTAGAGCTTTTAGGAATCGCCACACTGCTTTCCACAGAGGTTGCACGAGTTTACACTCCCCACCAACAGTGTAGAAGTGTTCCCTTTTCTCCACACCCTCTCCAGCAGCTGTTATTTTTTGAGTTGTTGATAATTGCCATTCTGACTGGAGTTAGGTGGTAACTCAGTGTGGTTTTGATTTGCATTTCCCTGATGATTAGTGAAGTTGAACATTTCTTCATATGTCTGTTGGCTGTTCAGATGTCTTCCTTTGTGAATTGTCTGTTCATGTCTTTTGCCCATTTTATAATGGGGTTGTTTGTTTTTTTTCTTTTCAGCACGTTTGAGTTCCTTGTAGATCAAAGATGTTAAGCCTTTGTCTGACCTTGTGTTGGCAAATACTTTTTCCCAGTCTGTAGGCTGTCTCCCTGTGGTACATATACACAATGGAATACTACGCAGGCATAAAAAAGAACAAAATCATGAATTTTGTAGCAACCTGGATGGAACTAGAGTCTATAATACTGAGTGACCTTCACAAAAACAAAAGTCTGAGTATCACATATTTTCACTCACATAATGGACCTTGAACATCCAATCTAATACTATAAGAAAATGACTGACAGTAGTGGGAAACTATGGGGGAGGGAGGGAGATGGGATTAATGAACAAATATCTGTCTGGGGATGGGGAAGCACCTCTAATCAATAGGGTGCCTGAATGAAACGTATTTGTATACCTAACCCTTAACTGTACCCCACAACATCATAATAAAAAAATATTGATTATTTAAAAAAAAAGAAAAATCTATTTATATTGTTGTCATTGCTCTAGCTTGTTTGAAAGCACCAAGAGTCTCATGAATCCACACATCTTGCTGCTGTCTATAATTCCTTGTTCTCTCAGTCTTTATACAAGGAGACGATAACCAGGTACCAAACAGGGATTTGATAAGTGGTAAGTCAGACGGGTCACGATGAAACTAAAACAAGATATAGATAAGCTTAAATTACATATAAGTTTTGGGCCATGGCATTCTCAACCATTTCCTGCAGAAGTATGTGAAATTGGAATATATCAAGCCAGTGTTCCCCAGAAAAAATGTGCATAGGATGATTTCCCCATATAACATTAATTGTGCAGCTGGGTCAAGCATAGCACAAAGTTATGATTTTAAAGGTATTTTTGCTAATTTTTAATGCTTATTTTTGTTCTTTCTTGGACTTTCCCCAGAATTGATGTGTATTTTTTAATGTTATTGGCAAATAAAAATTACCTCCATTTTCATAACCATACACTGAAGTTGGCCAGCCTCTTTGGGCAGTTCTTTTCACCAGCAAATTACTTGCAACAATAAAGAAGATGATTCAAGCCCTTAAAAAAGCTTTAAAAATGTCATCTCTATTTAAAGCATTCAATCAAATACCACTAACCGATTATGAAAATGTGTTGGCATGGTTTAAAATTTGAACGTTTTAATCAAAATTGTTGGTAGATACCATTTTTGGCCATTCAAAAAATCTCACAAAGGAAGAAAATTAACATTTCAAGAGATCTAATACAAATACAATGAGGGCATTTAGAGGCTTGTTATGTCAGTGTGGAAAGTAAGGAACAGTGGTTTTTCAGTATGTAGGGTTTTGCTAGTTAGAGTAAAAAAGTAGGTGATAGGTCAGGAACGGTGGCTCATGTTTTGTAATTCTAGCATTTTGGGAGGTTGAGGTGAGAGGATTGCTTGAGTTGAGGAGTTCAAGACCAGCCTAGACAACGTAGCCAGACCTCATTTCTACAAAAAATTAAAAAAATAGCTGAGTGTGGTGGTGTGTGCCTGTAGTTCCATAT
>NW_007249335.1:464709-539528 GCF_000164805.1 Carlito syrichta | reverse complement strand
AAGGAAGGAAGGAAGGAAGGAAGGAAGGAAGGAAGGAAGGAAGGAAGGAAAAAGTAAGTGATATAAGGAATTTTTAGAACTTATATGATCCATTTCTGTTTTCATAGTAGAATCTCTACTAAAAAATAAAAAAGAAAGGATGCTATCTATGGAATCTTACAAAGAAATCCTATCATGGGACTCAGTTGTCTTTGAATCTTCTAAATCAAAAGGTTAAATATTTCTCTAAAAATGTACCATAATGGTAATAAAAATTCAAGGCTATTAAAGTACTTTTTAAAGTGGTATGTTTCTGATTGTTTAATTTGTACTATTAAAAGCATCTCCTTTCATATTTCAGAGCAAAAATTAACCCTATAGACTGAAGTCTGCCCTGAAGTGGGGAGATAACACCCAGGAAATCAGGTATTCATAGCCAGTCCTACTTTACTGTCCTTCACTACAGACAAGATTTAGAATATGGCATTGCAATGAGAACAGGTGATGATGAACTGGGAAAAGGTTAAATTCTAGTTGAGAATAACAGCTTGAGTTATGATGCTTAATGCAGTGGATTGACACTGGCCTCTAATTTACTTATTTTCTTTATGGGCCAAGGGCTCCTGGAAAAAGTCTTAAGTCATTCATTTTGAACAATGGCCAGAATGCCTATTTAAACAAAAAAAAGAAAGAAAGAAAATGAACATTTTGGGTACAGATGTAATTTGCCAGTTGCTAATGGAAACACCACATAAAAGATAGTTTCCAGAGTATATAGATCAAATATTAAGCTTCTAGAATGCTGTATTACATATCCTGCAATCCATTCTCTACACCAGGTGGGCCACCGTTGCTATAATACCTCTCTTACCCCAGCCTTGAACATCTCAGCATTCTGCTTAACCATGCACCTGGAATGCCTCCTCACTTTACTCCCAGGCCTCATCTTGTTTTCTCTTTATTTAAGGTTTAACTAAACAATTAATGAGCTGTAAATATATAGTCAAATGGTCAAAAATAAAAACATATAATTTAAATATCTATCTATCTATCTATCTAAAAATACTTTTTAAAGGGTGAATGCACTAGGAAGTGTTTAGATATTACTTAGTTGAAATAAAATACATTGCCACTAGATGTCACCCTATTTTAAGCAACAAAGACGACTTCACAAAGTATACAACATCAACAGCAGTTACTTTCGTTCCTCTGTATTTGATGTTCTCCATATGGTTCTCAGCAACATACTGACTATCTGAACAGGGAAAAACTCTTTAGTTTCTCTATAGTTATAAGATATAAAAAAAAAGTAAGGCAACAAGGTTTATTTAACACAGTTAAATCAGCTGATCTTGGAGTCCTAATAACTGAAATATAATTATTAACTGGCAATAGAGTCAGTACTCACACTGAAAATTTCTAAGTTGGATCTGACCTATGTAATATAAATATTACCCACAAGAAAATTTCCTCTCCCCCATCTTCAAAATGCTTTCATTTCTTGAACATCATTGTAATACCTAGGCAAGTAGCCTTATTCAGAAAGTGTAATATTTTCAGCTTTCTGTCTTTTCATTGCTTACTCTACAACTTTTCTTCCCACAGGGGCATTTAGTTTGCAGATGCATAAAGAAGTAAAACACACTTTGAGACACAAAGTGAAGTTTTAGCAAAACATTTATTTTTCTGTCAAGGACAATAAGCAGATTATTTGAAAATAGCTTGACCTTGTCTTGTCTAAACCTGCTGCAACCCATTCCTAATTAAAGAGCTTGAATCCCCCAACACAAATTAAATATAATACATAATACTTGGTACAGAAGAGTGAGCTAAGGCTGGAAGTTGCCAGTACTGAATTTAGTCACTGACGTCACGGAAAAAGAAGCTTTAAGAGTGTGAAAATATAAATAAACAGAAAAACAACCGTAACCAAGGCTTCCCATAACATAGCAATCACTAATCAAGTCTGATTTGAGTTCTGTCAGTCTCCACTGCAAGATAGTCAAAATGCTAGATAACAATAACTAATAACATAGAGTTTTCAAAAAAAGTTAAAAGCGTGACTCTCAAACACATATGAAATGGACACACATGAAACATCTCACTCAACTCACTAATTAATGTGGAAATCAGTAAGATAGTAGAATGGCTGGTATAAGAGATAATTCAAGGAATGGAGATTTCTACTGTCATCAAAGGCCTGCTGATATAAACTTGGTGACAGATACAATTTAATGTCCTACATGGGCACAGATCAGAACCTTTGGGATTATCTTCCCTGCTTGAAAGAAATGATCTCTACTGGGTAAAAGACTACATGCTAACACACAAATTTACAGTGAGTCAGAAAAGTACCTAGGGTAAGTACTAAATAATTCTTAAATAATACTTGGGTAAGGCTGTTAAAGCATGCCACAATGACCTTTTTTAAGTGTCACTCATCTTTTTTCTTTATTTCCCAAATTTTGGAAGTTTTTCATATAGGTGGTGATTGATCATAGAAAATACTTAAGTGGCTACACTTAGTTATTTACAAGCATCGTTTCATTGTATTCTCACAATAATTGCTTATGAGGCAGGTACTGATATCATAGCTATTCAGAGACCAGAACACTGAGAGGTCAAAGAGTATTCTTCAGGTTACAGACCACCAAGAGATGAAGCTACACTGTGAACCCAGTCTGCCTAGATGGTGTTTCTCCTGGAAGCATAGGATTAATGTGTATTTAAACATTGTCTAGAAGATTCTGAAATTTCACAAAATGAAAATACTATAACTTCTTCATCTGCCACTGTTCTTCGTCCATGGTGAGAGAAATCCCAAGTATAACAGACCTGTGCTGTATGAACAGAGCTGAACTCCAAACACTGGCATTCTCTAGAATTTGTGGTGACTTCCTCTGCCCCAGCCCCTGCCCCACTTGCTTGCCCTTTGGATAGATACAATATATTGAGTCCTCGATTACAATTTAAATACATAGAGAATGAGAAATGGGGAGGGTGGTGAGTCAGCATACAAAAGCTAGCAACATCTAACATACTGTCTATGTGGTAAAAAATATGTAGGTGAAACGTTATCAATGGGATTCACTAAAAATAAAATAGAGAGACTTTTCAGATATGCACAGAACGCTTATAACATGCTTCATACATTTAGAGAGTTTGGGGTATGAAGAGAAATGTAATGTATTGACAACAATATATTCAAGGAAAATGTCTACTTGACTAAATACCTATCTAAATAAAAAGCCCTGTCTAATTTTAAAACCTTAGAATCTTGAAAAGAATATATGATTAAATAAACTACAGAAAATAATCTTAAATTCCTAGGATTTATATGCATAGAACTTCAGAAATGTGAGGTGCTTCCAACGCTATTACTAATTCAGTTTCAATTCTTATAAAGATTATACCACTCAACCAGTGACTGAGAAGTTTCAGAAAACTAATAAAATATTACTATATTATCTATTAGGCGTCTGGTCAGTCTTCTCATCACACATACTCCAATACAACTATGAAAAGGCTTTTTTTCCTCTTCCTGGAATATTATTTCTTTATCTCCATACCAGATAAAAATAAAAGGAAAACTTATGAGCTCCCCAGTCAAATAAAAATGTGTAAATTTGTTGGTGTATTGCATTTGCATTTATACTTCCTCCAAAAAATGAAGAGTTCTATAAAATAGAAAAGTATTACTTTTTATGTAGTCAGTCTGTTGTTCAGGGTTCAGCTTCCTCCAGTTTCATGGATTATAAAGTCTTTTAGGACAGAAGATATTCCCTACAAGCCATCATGTAACATTTATAGCTTTAAAGGTAGCTGTAATTTTAATAATAACATGCCACATTTAAGACTCTATTAGGCACAGCTCTGAGGTTGCCTTTGATTTATTCATCAATGCGAGGAATCTGAAATTTTCTGAAGTCTAATTTTTGGAAAAAAAATCAAGTGGTCTCTTTGCATTAAACCATCTGCTCTACATGATTGCAATGATTCATTTTTAGCATTGAAGCTTCCCTTTTCTGATTAAATTTCTTGTTCAACCAACTGAACTCTTTGGAAAGTATTTATTTTGGATAAAGTATATTATTATTAACAGAGTAATAGAATAATTATAATGCACCCCAGATTCTTAATGGATAGCATCTTAAAGAACTCATATAAACTTGGCATATTATTAATGCACATTAAATCTGTTCATCACCAAGAAGTATCTGAAAATGATACTCACACAGGTTTAATTGTGAGGGCATGTTTCTCATGGACAAAGGCACCAGCAAGACCTCCTGCTCCTGAATTTAAATACTGGATTGAAAATAAATTAAATAGTATGGATTTATTTGAATATGTAACAAAAAATAAACAAGGTAATCATTTGAATTTTGTTATGAACCCACAATCTGTTACCAGTTCAAAATGTGTGATTATTTAAGTTTTTATAAAAAAAAAAAAAAAAAAGATCAACTTCTTCAAAGAAAAACCAAGTGAAAAATAGTACTATTATGTTAATAAATAGCTTTTACATTTTGGCCAAATTTTGCCCCAGTTAGCTGACAGCAGTTCCATTGAAATCTCTTTGATTTAAAAATTCATGCATTTAAATTATTTTTGCCATAAGATATTTTAATAGTAATAGAAGTATCATATTTTTAAAAACTAACACTGGTTTCATTTTCATGCTCCCTGTCAATTAAGTTTTTCTCTAATACCAAGTTGATTCTTTAAAAGTATCTTTACATATGTGGAAATTTCATAACATAAGCAATAAAAACTAAAATAATCAATTTGAATTAAATTCTAAGTGTGGGTTTTTTTCTCTGGAACTTCCTGACTTTTTAATAGTAGCCTATGAGTTGAGGAATAAGTTCTCTAGGTTGATAGAAGTACTAAAATTAAATTATAACTCATATTATTCTATCATGTGATTCCACTGTTAACTAAAATCAGAGAATATAACAATTTTAAAAATAGGGAAACTAATTCAAATAATTAAAATTGGCCCATTGGTCATTTTTCCCTTAGATTAATGTGATTATGAAATAAGAGGATGTAAATACATTAACTAGTTTGTACCTTGTAGGAACACCAGCAGGCAAAATCAACTCCCCAGTCATGTAAGTGGAGTTCAACATTTCCAACTGCGTGTGCTAGATCAAAGCCGACGAAACAACCCTAGGGAAGAACAAAATTAGAAGTTTTGAATTTGCTTAATGATTAGAAACAGTAAATACAAATATCTTCAAGAAAATCTTTGACGAGCTACTATACCATAATTAATGGTTCACTCTTGATGCAGTGGTTCACAAAGTATGATCCACAATTCTTAAGAATCTTTTAGGAGGCCTGCCAAATATAAGCAATTTTCGTAATACAAAGACATTCCTTGCTTTTTTAACTGGGTTGACATTTTCACTGATAATGCAAAAGCAGTGATGGGGAAAACTGCTGGTACTCTGGCAGGGGCAAGGCAGTGTACTAGCAGTCCTGCTTTTGTCCTAGCCCTTCACTTGCAGGCGGGACAAAGTTTCACTTAAAAATCTCCTTGTTGAGGCTGTAAAAATAATCTATTTTCATTAAATTGCAGCCGGGCTCGGTGGCTCAGCCTGTAATCCCGCGCTTTGGGAGGCTGAGGTGAGTGGATTAGCCCGCGGATTCGAGACCCGCCTGGGCAACTTGGTGAGACCTCATCTCTACAATAAATCAAAAATTAGCTGGGCATGGTAGCACGCATCTGTAGTTCCAGCTACTTGGAAGGCTGAGGCGGAAAGATCGCCAGAGCTCAGCAAGTTCAAGCTGTGGTGGCCGGGAGCAGCCACTGCATTCCAGTCTGGGTGACAGAGTGAGACTCCAACTCAAAAAAAAAAAAAAATTGCAACACCTTAATTCTCATATTTTTGACATTTAATGTGGGAACTATGTATAAAATAATAGGTCACATTCTGAAGCAAGGTGGTTATCTCAAAACAATGCACTAATCCAATTATTTGAGTTGCAAGGGGGAACTAGTCAATTTTATTTCATGCAGAGTCATTTCAGCATAAAAGAGTTGCTGACAAACAACGGTAATTCACGTGTGGGCATTTGACAGTCTTCTGAAAGTGAATGAAATGAGTGTTAATTCAACACAAACAACCCATAGTATTTTCTCCCAGTGACAAAATTAGAGTTTCCAACAGAATATAGAACACTGGAAAACTTGTATCCGCTTTCATGAGTATGACTGCTTCCCAATATTAAGATATATTTCTAGGTTTAGTAGTAAAATATAATTTTTAAAATATTATGTAGTTAAATATGTCAATATTTGGGAAATACACCTAATTCAATGAACCATTATTTTCCAAATGACCAACGCTTGATGTTACATACGTATTATTCATTGATAAAAGATCTATTCAAAATGCAATATTAACTAGCAGAGTGTACTGTAAAAAAAACAGAGCTAGTCTTTTCTGGCTATATATCTGCATGTGTACCAATTTTCTTCATAAACTTCATCTAGAGAAAAAAAGAGACCGAATACAAAGAAGGTAGAAAATACCTGCTGTCTTCTATTAAGTCAGATGTGAATGAAATTTGTCAAATATAAACAATGCTATTTTTTTCAGAAAATATTGCTTTTTTATTACACTATATTACTTGTGTTAATTTGTAATGGATTTGTTATTATTTTTAAATGAATAAGTAAGGCTGGGTGAAATGGCTCATGCCTGTAATCCCAGCACTTTGGGATGCCAAGGTGAGAGGAAGGATTGCTTGGGACCAGAAGTTTGAGACCAACCTGTGCAACATAGTGAGACTTTCTCACTACAAAAAAAACCAAAAAAACCCCAAAAAAACCACACAACCTGAAAATAAAAAAATTAGCCAGGTTTGATGACACATGACTGTAGTCCCACTGAGGCAGAAGGATTGCCTGAGCCAGAAGTCAAGGCTGCAGGGAGCTGTGACTGTGCCACTGCACTCCAACCTCGGCAACAGAGCGAGACACCAATTAAAATAAATAAATAAATAGATAGATAAATTTAAAATTCTATTTTAATTACAAATGCATTAAATATAGATTCAGTTAGACTCAATATCAAATCCTCTTTGAGATCCTCAATGATTTTTAAGCATATAAAAGGTTTTTATTTCTAAAAAGTTTCAGAACTACTGCTTTAGTATAGCCTAGTAATCCGAAGAAGTTAATAGTTTTCTTGTTTAGCACTTAATCTCACTTCATGTTAAATTTAATCTAATCAGGTCAAGTGATAAATTGTACCAATAGTTCTGATTCTTTGTCCCTTCTTGTATGTATGTTCTTTGTAATTTAGCTTTTCCATTCTTCCCACTCTGGGCAAGGTCTGATCCTTGCCACTGGGCTCAGCCATGTGATATTTTTTGACCAACAGAATGTTAGTACATGCAATACATGTAGAGTTTCAAAAAGTGCTTGAGTCACTAGGCTTGCTGTCTCTCGTCTTCTGCCATTTCTACGAAAAGGACTTACTTGTGCCAACCTACTGACCCAGATGGAAGACGAAAGAAATATGGATCACAGTTATTCTAATCTGAGCTCCTTCTGCATCACCTGCTCCCCTACGCACCTCAATAGGCCACAGATGCATGAGTGAGCTCAGCTGGGGAGAGCTGGACCCTTCCAGCCAAGTCCTGCTTAGCCCTGCTGACACCAATCTGACCCATATATAATTATTGTTTCGACCCAACACGTTTTGAAATGATTTGTTACATAGCACTTTTATGGCAAGACCTAACAGACATATACATACTCAATCCAAAAGGAGCAAGACATGTTTTACATAATCTTAGGAATTATAGATGCCATTTCATTTAAAGAGTTCAAGTTGCAAAAGGATTACAGGATGAGAGGTATGGATCAGTTTCTGCTTGAGTTCTTTCAGCACCCATGTCAGAAAAAGAGTATCTATCCATGCTCAGTGCTATTCTATAAGCAAATATGCACATTTTGGTATAATGCAGATTTTTAATATGAGCCAGTTGTTTTATCTGGCATCTATTTTTTGAGTATTGTTAGCCAATGATAGAGGGAAACATAATTATGTTGCTTGGGAGAGAATTTCAAAGTTCATATTGACTTTACTTTCTTCTCCATATACACTGACTTTAGTTACTCAACAGTCTCTCCTGATCTGACTTCATTCTCTCTTAATTATTTACTTGTCATGTGGTTTCAAGTGTTTTGTGTGTCTGCTAAGTGGAATTCACATGATTTAAGAGTAGAAACCAAGCCTCTGTTTTCACTATATTTCCCACAGTGAAAAACTGGAGTAATTAACACATATTTTATCCAAATTTTACCCAAGTAGTAACTTCTAATATAGTTACCTATGATCAAAATCATTTAACTTTCTGCATATCGAAATTTTAAATTGTTTACTGAGAATATATAGAGATTGACTTCACATTAAGACAATTTTGTTCATGAACATAAATTTAAAAACTGTTCAATGAGGGTGGAAGATCTTTGCAAAACATTTCACTTCTGGGTTTACCTACTATTAGTTTACGAAGTGTACCTATAACAATTACATATCCCAGACTTTAGATTTCCTGCAAGGCTGGAGGAATACATCTCTTAATAGGAGTAAAGAGTTTGAAGTAAGTCGGGCTCGGTGGCTCAGCCTGTAATCCCGAGCCTTGGGAGGCTGAGGTGAGTGGATTGCCTGAGCCCGTGGGTTGGAGACCCACCTGGACAACTTGGCGAAACCTCATCTCGACAATAAATCAAAAATTAGCTGGGCGCAGTAACATGTGCCTGTAGTTCCAGCTACTTGGAAGGCTGAGGCGGAAGGATCGCCGGAGCCCAGCAGGTCGAGGCTGCGGTGGCCGAGAGCGGCCACTGCACTCCAGTCTGGGCGACAGAGTGAGACTCCAACGCAAAAAACAACAACAAAAAAAGAGTTTGAAGTAAATAATTGTAGCAGGATGAATTTTGGAATTGATGTAACACCTCCTAAGACCATATATCTTAAAACTACCATACAGGAGTTTTCCCTACAGCAGAGAAATTCAAACCATAACCTTTTCAATAAAAAATTGGAACACAACCAGTTTCATTTGCTTAAATATTGTCCATGTCTGCCTTTTAAAAAAATTTTAAAGATGTGGGATGCAATTCAGGGTTAGGTATACAAATGTTGATTATGCAGGTACCCTGTTGATGAGGTGTACCCCTCCTTCCCCTAGCAGTTTCCTTCAACTGCCAATCCCACTCCCACTCCCCTGGCAGTTTCCCACTACTGCATGACTGCTTTTGTACTACAGCAGCAAAATTGAGTAGTTGCAACAGGCCAGATGGTCCACAAAGCCTAAAATAGTTACTTCCTGGTTCTTTACAGAAAGATTTGCTCACCCTACTTTATAGTATTAGTTTTCATAAAGAAAACTCAATATATTGAAAAGCTAATTCATTTTAAACCTCTGTCACTATAATGTGACTAGAACTAGTACTTCACAAAAGGAAAAGTTCTCATTGGTACTACAAAAATTAATTTTGGGGGGGAGGGAGGAAGAGAATGGAGGTGTGCTCTATTCATCACCAGAAAATTATCAATATTGAGGGGGACCCAAAAAACCTGGAATTTATGGACAAAAAAATTCTGTATTTATTTGAACTTCAGTCACCTTCAAAGTGCTCTCTGTTTGATGCAAAACACCTATCCAGATGCTATTTCCGCTATCCAAAATAGTTTTTGAACCCATCAATTTTGATGCCTTTTAGTACTTCTGCTGATTTTGCTTCACCTCTTCCACATCAGCAAAACATTTCCCTTTGAGAACTTTCATCTGGGGAAATTGAAAAATGTCACTTGGGGTGAGATCGGGTGAATAGGGAGGGTGGGGCATGGAGATAATGCCATTTTTGATCAACATCTGCTGAACACTCAACGCAGTGTGGGCAGGTGCTCTGGTAAGTCACCCATCATGAAACAGGCAAACATGTTGAAAGAATCTCCAAAAAAATTTAACTGAAGCAAATGCAGCCTCTCAAAACAACGCTACCTGCTATACTGATGCCGATCGGTTCCTAGAACACTTACCTAGCGGAGGAAACCTGTACTACAAGGGGCCCAACCCTGCAAAAGATTATTCTGGAGTTTTTTTGAGCCCCTCTGCCCACTCCCCATATGTAATACAAGTAAGAAAGGTGCTCCATCCGAATATAAACCTGGGGAGTGATAGAAAAGGAATATATTCATCTCCATCAATACTGGGCTTGCAGACTAATGTTTAGGTTTAATAGACACACATATGCACGTATTTGCTTGTATTAGAAGAAAAACTTATAATACTGAAATTCCATTTGGGAAAAAATAAAAGTTAATTATTCTAAATTTAAAACCCTCTTTTTTCTCACCAACACTTTTAATTAAAGCAATGATTTTTTATGAAGCAATTTTTACATCTCAACTTTTCATAGATTTTTACAACTAAACTTTTCATAGAAAACTCAAGAAATTGAAAAGGAAGTACTTTTATTATCAATTATTTCTAAAGAATGGCACCTTGAAGATACCACAAAACTGTCCATTGTGTGTGTGTGGGGGGTACCAAATCAAAAAATCAAGTGCAGCTTCTATAATATGTTTTAATGCATGTGTGATTCTTTCTTCAAGGATGACAGAAAACATATATTATTAAAATGCAACTGTTTTGAGGAAAGGACTGGAAGGTAAGAACTTGAATATCACTATAAAGTGATTTTATAAAAGCGTCACTAGATGGCAGCATCTTAAACATAAAGAAAAAGATCTAATCGTTCCCTAAAACCTGTCTACAGTCACTGTCAGAATTTTAAAAATATATTTCATAGTCAGAAATTTTTATTATTTTCCCTCATGTATGTAACATGATATGCATAGGCAGAACCATAAACTCTACAATTGAGTGCCTACTTTAAGTAACTTTTAGTAAAAATCAAGTATTCAACACATTTGATTCATAATTATCCACAAGTGCCCTCACTCATATTGACACAACTACATGCCATCATAGCATTGTTCAGCCACTGGGCCAATTTATCGTCCATCTTCAAACTACTGCGGTGTCCTTTGACCATTATGAACACCTCCAGCCTGCCTTCCTCCAGTGAACTTTCTAAATTACACATTTGATTGTAAGATTTCCTGCTTCCTTTTAAAGAACCCTCATTAGCTCCAGAATGTAACTCACACTCTTTGGTATGGTTCTTAGAGACCTTTATGGTTGACTCCTTTCTAGCTCTCCCATCTCAGTTGCCCCATAACTACTTCACTCTATTTACATAAACTTTTCTCTTTCTCCAGGATGTCTTTCTCTCTTCATTTGCCTAGCGAACTCAGATTTCACCACAAGATAACTTCTGTGGGGTGTTTTTTGGCCAATGCTCTCCTCTTCATCCTCTAGACAGGTTTGCATATTTCTCTTATAGTAATTTTCCAATCTTATTGTCCTCTCTTATGCAATGTGAAACAAAATAATCATCAAATAAATAAGTAAACACATGAGCAAATAATAAAATATTATAACTGTTGATAGATATTCTTTAAAGTGATATAAATTTGAAAGAATATCATTTGAGGCTGTTTCTGATGCAATTCTATTGCATATGCTATTTATTCTCACATGATATCTTTTAAAATGAGGTATTCTGAGTAAAAATAGTAGTTAAGAATATGTTCAATATCCTTGTCAATTAAACAAGGACTATTATATGTGTTTTATCCTTGCCTACTTTACTATTACAATATTAAGAAATTTTCCAAGCCATGGAGTAATATGATAAACAGGGCCTGTGTTAAAATTTCCAGGGGAAGAGTTAGCTCACTCCCTCTCAACTTTGATTAATTATTTGTCTACTTATTTAAGCGAAATATGGAATGGAAAAGCTGAATTATTTTCCTAGTAGAATTACAGGTGTGATAGTTTTATTGATTTCATTTTGTAACAAATTGACTTTGGGCTACTTTTATTATTTAGTTTATCCCTTATTCACCAAGGAAAGATATTCTATGAATTATGAAGACTCTTAATAAGTAGCAGATTTGATGTTAAAAAATGTACTTACACAAGATATTTGTGGCTATACCCAGGGCTGATATTCAGATGGTATGAGCTGGTACACTCTTGATTGTTAAAATAATAAAATGCTTAAGGTCAGTAAATAGACTTTGACCTAAATCACCTGAATAATCACCTACAGTTGTAGCCCAGTGGTCCCCAGGGGATGCCTATAAATGCAATCCTCTGAATGTTCACTGCCGGAGCTGGCCATGGCTCAAGTGAATGAAACAATGCCCTTGCCAGTGCCACTATCATTGTAGTGGGTGAATTCCAGGAATTTCGGTTCCTGCAAGGCTAGCCAGTATTCCCATGGAGTGTGACCTTCCTGTGACTGTTTGAGGTAACTGCATGTGCCATGCCAAAGCTATAAGGCCTTTAAGTGTCCTGGATGTCACTCCTTGCTTGTTGCAAAAGTATAGGGGACAATCCAAGAACTATAGAGCTATACATTTGGACAACATTACCTGATAAAGAAAAAGTGTGATGGGAAATTTTTTTTTTAAGTTATAGAGAGGTGTGTGTGTGTGTGTGTGTGTCTGTGTGTGTGTGTGTGTGTGTGTGTGAGGACATTCTGGTCAATTCTATATAAATGGTATGAATAAATGATGATTAACAATAACAGATTGACCAGTCAACTCTGATCTTGGAATTTCATCTATAACTAGGGAGTTGTTGGACAGTACCAGAGAAAAGTAGAAATGCAGAGGAAAGGATGGAAGCTGGTAGGTTTCCTTGCCACAGTTTTTGAGCATTTAACGTTCCAAAATGCTTTCATGCATTATGATTCAAAGGCATACATATATGCTAAGTTAAAAGCAATAGTAGACATCCCCATCTCCATAAGCGCGGCTCCTACATCTCCATAAGTGTCTCATTTCAGGATGAATTTCTATTCCGAAAGTCCTTCTTTTCATCTGGACTAAATTTACCATGATCTTCAAAAATCCTTCTCATTCTTTTCTAGTTTTTCCTTTTCTTCTAACTCTCTGCTTATGAGTGGGAACTAAGCATTCTTTTGTATATTATGTTCATTCTGTAATTTAAGCCAATATGTAACACGTGTCAAAATAGCTTTCCAAAAATTATTTAATACAGCTATCCACTATTTTTGATGCAATATGTTGCATCTTCATTTACTTATTCCAGTAGTTCAATGAGAATAGCAGTTCTTCACTGTTAAAATGTAAAACAATACAAAATGAAAACAAATGCGCAAATAATAAGGAACGAAATACAGCCCTTCAGATAGAGTTTCAGGGAAACTCTGTAGAAATCAAAGAGAACAACAAGATCAAAGCTTGAATTTTCTATAGGAAAGAACCAGAATGCTATTCAAAGTTATTTTAAGCCTACAGCTCTTATAGGTAATATATGAAACCAAAATAAATGAATAATGAGTATAAGAATCGCAGGAAAATATTCCACTTGGGAAGTTACCGACTTGATAACCAATTCTAAAAGCTCACATTGAAGTTTGGCAACAAACAGGAACAGAACAAGAAAAACTAGGATGGTAGACAAGATTTCACCCACAACCTTATGATGAATGATTTAAGATTAAGGTCTAATAATTTCAAACGTAACTCTTATCAAATATTATTTTAAAATATAAATGTATAGAGATAGTGATAATCACAAATAACCCTTACTACAATTTTAACTGGACAAACCTCCATTATCCTAGAACTATTGATTGAGGATACTTATGACAATATATGTATACAGAGGAGACAGCAGGCCCTGATAAGGAATATGCCAGCTGATGCTAGGGAGCTGGATGACATGAATATACTGGAAGTTTCCTGGGAGCTTACTTTTTAGATACGAAATCCAATAAGGGAGTGCTCTGAATCAAAAAAGAATTTGTCATGAGAAAGTGTGCACAGAAATCTAGGGACTCACTGAATTAAAAATGAGTAGCTTTAACATGGAATCAGAATGAACACTTTTAACTGGTGATTTTAAAACTCTAATTTGGATTCAAGGATAAGCTAAAAAGTGAAAACAGATTCATTAAAAAATATTCATTTATTTGTTAATCTGTGCAAATTAGAGTAACAAAGTACTAAGATTTTCTTACCCACTTATAACAAGCCATATCCTCATTAAAAAAAAGTGTAGTAGCTTATAAGTATTGTTACTCTAGTGTAAAACTAATGGAAGTGGCCTGTTTGAAAAATAAAGCCACCTGGGATGAGATATTAGAAAGAAGAGGGTAGACACAATCAAGACCAGGTACTTGTCTTTGGTTGAAAACTCTGGATTCTTAAATGGAGTTGGTGAAACTATACTCAGATGTTGAACATGGTCAAGCTATCATAATTTTGGAGACCTTCATGGGTTCCATTTATTTTTCAGTAAATAGAGACCTTATTGTTTAAAATTAATATGTAATGCTAATTACTCTTTGTTTAAGTTCCAGAAGTCTTTCAGTAATGTGATTTTCATAGCTAACTAGTTACTTCACAGGAAAAACTGGTAAAGAAGAATCTAGTACCATGGTTATGCCCTCTAGCTATATGAATAGATGGCACAGGGAAATGACAGTTTCTAAAGTTCAGTGGGAATGAGTCTCCTAAACTAACTGAATATTCCCATTGAGCTTATTCACATTATGTGGTTTCAGCCCAATCTTCAGGTTAAACGGATCAGAGCATGCATAAATGAACTTTATGTGATGTTAGAATGGGTTGTTTTTTTCCAAGACACCTTAGTGAATCCATTCTCTTTTTTATCAAGCACTTAACACAGTTTAAAGCAATTTTCTATTTATGTATCTCTATGCCCCATTTGATTCTGAGCTCTCTAAAAACAGGGATGGTTGGGTTTTTCTTAAACTCTAATCTTGTTTTCTCTTTCCAAAGTCAGAGCCTGGCATAAAGTGGGAGGTCATCATACATGTGAAGGAATAAAGTTTCTTGAAAGTTCTGTGCACCTCAGCAAGTACTGGAGTGCGTGTGTATGGGGAGGAGGAGCTCTCTGCTAGAATTCTCTCTGGTTCATGCAGATTTGTTTCTCAATCATGGAGAGGCTTGCAAATTCTTTTAATTAAAGGGAATGTTCCTGTAAATACCCCAAAGGTCATTGAAGACATACAGATGAGAGTGAAAATGGGGTCATCATTGCTGGGAACCACTGGCAATGGAGTAATTGCTTAAGAGACCCTACGGAAGGAGAAAAAGGAGGCATGGACGGGCCAGGTATCTTGGAACCTCTCTAAGTGAGAGCAATTGGGAGGAGTGAGTTTGAGGCTTTGAGAAGGGACATTGCTGAATGCTGGCACTGGGCAAAATCTAATTCAGAAAGACTTCTGGATCCTTTTCTTGACATGAAAACATTGTGTGTTTTTAATACTCTCAAAAAAGACAAGTATGCTGACTACAGAGGCAGTGATCTCAAATTTCCAAGAAAAGATCAAGAAAAAAGAATTATTTACTTTTTCTCTGATGTTTCTAAGTTCTGAGACCCATTTGTGATGTGTGTATATATGTGTGCATACATGATTTGTCGTATATAGTCATCCTATATGAAGACAATAGATTGGGAAGAGAATTTTACTATTAGCCATAACTAGACTCCAATTCTAGCCTTTACTGGTTGATTAAGTCACCTTGGGCAAGTGCCTAGACTCTCTTGGACTCAGTTTTCTTGAGTGAGCCATGTGAACGTTTACTGTTAGGGTTGCTGGATAAATTCTAAATATTACTTGTCAAGTGCCTGAAAGCGCAGTAGGCCATCAACAGTAGCTACTATCATTCACATTTTTACAAAGCATTATTTCAGAAATTTGATTCATCATTTTATCCCTGCTTTCTTAAAGCAGACATTGATAAAACTGTCATATCCAGAAATGAGAGAAAGGGAGAAAAAGGAGCTTTTTTTTTTTTTTTTTGAGTTGGAGTCTCACTCAGTTGCCCAGACTGGAGTGCAGTGGCCGCTCCCAGTCACTGCAGCCTTGACCTGCTGGGCTCCGGCGATCCTTCTGCGTCAGCCTTCCAAGTAGCTGGAATCACAGACACATGCTACCACGCCCCGCTAATTTTTTAAATTTATTGTAGAGATGAGGGCTCGCCAAGTTGCCCAGGCGGGTCTCGAACCCGCGGGCTCAGGCAAATTCACTCATTTCGGCCTCCCAAAGCGCGGGATTACAGGCTGAGCCACCAAGCCCGGCAGCATTTTGTTAATGAAATTTAAGGGAAATGTGCCCACTAAAAAGGCATGAGATGGAGATGACAGCTTCACGGAGAAGAAAGGTAGAAGGGAAACAAACAAACAAAAAAATCAAAAAAACAAACCAACATTGAGGCCCTAAAGTATGGGGTGATATGCAGGTAGAAACTTTTTATTACTTAACAAAGTATATGCTTTAAAGAGTAAATTTCAGCGATATCTTTTACTAGAAAAAAACATGAATTGCCTTTCTCTATTCATTGCCAAAATAAGCACAAACACCAGGAAAAGTAAAACATTCACAGTACTTTACTGCAGGCTTTCAAAGACTGGCAAGGACCTCACACAGAATGTAGTTTGTTTGATTTATTTCAGAGACTCAAGATGAGAAAAATAGCTTAAGGTAATTTTTCAAACTTAATTTAGTTCATTTAATATTTAATGACTTAATAGAGCAGTCTTCATGTCCTAAGTGTGTCAAAAAATAGAAATGGAATTTTAAAAAGAACTCAAAACTTTCAAAAAGTATCTTGATTTTTTAGAGGAATTAACCATTTTAAGTCATTCTGCTGAAATTTCTGATTCTATTCAAATGAAAACACAGTTGTGCTTTCTATGCAATCCTTTGAGCCATCAAATTAACTTGATCTACCCTATTGATAATGTACATACACTTACCCGTTCAACGATCTAACTGGTCCATACTTAAAGATAAATGACCTTGTGCAAAGCACTATCAAGAGTCTGTGAGGTTTGCAGGGTCTACCCTCAATCAGTCACTGAGCACTCTACTGACATAAGCTTCCAAAATTTCAGTTAAAATAGACAGAGTAATAATTACAAGATAGTGCAAAAGTGGGTCAATGATACACTTCCATCATGCTGTGGACGTAGAGCAGGAAGATAGATTTATCTTGATATAAAAAAGGAGGAACTTTTTTTTTTTTTTTTTTGAGTTGGAGTCTCACTCTGTCACCCAAACTGGAGTGCAGTGGCCGCTCCCGGCCACCGCAGCCTCGACCTGCTGGGCTCCGGCGATCCTTCCGCCTCATCCTTCCGAGTAGCCGGAATTACAGGCATGCACTACCACGTCCGGCTGATTTTTTTTTATTTATTTATTGAAGAGATGAGGTCCTGCTGCCCAGGCGGGTCTCGAACCCGCGGGCTCAGGCAATCCACTCACCTCAGCCTCCCAAAGGCGCAGGATTACAGGCTGAGCCACCGAGCCCGGCTCGGAGGAACATCTTGATAATAAAGTTCAGGAATTTCACACTTAGGTTTTTGCAAGAGTTAGTCAAGTAATACATGAATTGGGCTTTTAAGAAATACTTCACTTTACCCTTTATTGTGACACTACCACAATGTAAGCATGAATACACACACACACACACACACACACACACACACACAGACACACACAAAACGAACTGTGACTCAACTTTAGTGCGCTAAGGCAGTAGGTGAAGGAGGGAGTTGTGTTGTGTTGAAGAATTTCAGCCCCATGTAAGAGGTAGACTTCCTACTCAACCTCTGAACTTATTACTCTGCAGAAATGATGGTCCAATGTTGCAAAACTTCTAATTTTTCAAAAGATATTTGAAACTATGAATTTTCATGTGAAATTTCATGATTTCCTATGGTTGGCATATGATTAAAATGTTAAACTACACCATGTTTGCTAATACAATGGGGGCTATACAGAGCAAATATCTGGAACCAATGAAGCAAGTAGTGGTTGAACTGGGGTGGGGGAAAAGAGAATTTTCATGTTAAGAATTCTAGGTGGTGGGAAAACTAAGAAAACCGGAATGGAGGCAGAACATATAATGTCTGGATAGAGAATACACACATATATATATCTAGAGAGAGAGAGAGAGAGACAGAGAGTTGGTATAGCTGATATACAAGTTATGTAAAAGAGAGCAATAGAAAATATGATACTGATAATTTAGTATATGCAAAATCATAAAGAGCTGACGTGATTTGCGCTTTATTTTATAAATGGTAGAAGAGAGATGATCATTACTTGGGAGAAATGTGAAGCAAGGAATTCAAGTAGGAGATACATCAGGCCAGTCACAACCCTCCCAACAAAGTGCAGCTGACATTTCAGTTCCATGGTGACTTTCAACCTTTACTTATCGATTTAGCTACCTGTCTTGTTATAAAGTGGATTTAAAGCAACTATTTAATTCATCCATCACATGGTAATGACAATTATATCTGGATACAGCCCCAATTACATGTGAAATAAAAGAACACTCTGTCATAAGGTATTTTTCTAATGATTACAATGTCAACCTAAATGGTCCATTTCGCAATCAAATTTGCTTTATTTACAAATATTTACCTGCACACAGAATTTGACTATATTACATAGAGGCCTATGGAATAATACTTGAAGACCTCTGTTTTAAACTGCCTACTTTGAAGCCAGTTGTTTGGACTATATGAGAATTACGTTATTTGCTCACCATCCTCCTCCATAGGATAGATTATCTACTGGGAAAATTAACATTTCCTCTTCAACTCAACTAACCTTTGATACTGACATCCTTAATTTTGCTTGCATAAATAAATGATGAAAGAAATAAAGAGTAGAGAATGACTTGGAAGAAATCTCTCAGGTTGTATGGGAGATTTTTTTTTTTTCTGTCCAAGGATCTTTTGGAATTCCACTTTTACTGTGACACAGCTTTTCCTCTCCTTTCTGATGCAAGGTAGAATAAATTAGAACTGACATATACATTTCATGTTGGAACACTTTCATTTTTCAGCTTAGCAAAGACTTAAATCAGCCTTCCTTGGTGAGTCAAGAGGCATAAAAAATGGAATATCCAAGAAAATATCCTCAGCCTTAGGCAACTTAAGTATTTTATGAAATATGTATCACCTAAAAAAATGTTTAAAAACCTTAAGTGAAATATTTCCCCTTGGGAGGCCCTAAATTTAGCTGTTATGTCAATTAATATGGCTAGATCAGGCGAACTAGTTATCCCTCATGCTTTGATGAGAGTGGTTGCAGAAGCACAGATCCTGATTGACAACCAGGAGGCTTGCTTTTCCTAGATCTGTAATCCTCAAACAACAGCCGAGTCCAGGTTCTTCTTCCATTGGGAGTTAATCATTCTTTCTCACATGATCCATTTCATAAAAAGTAAAATTAGAGAAAACACCTCATGAAGACTTCTTAGAAACAGCTCAAAATTTATAGCTTCTTGGGCATCGATTTTCACCAACAAATTTTGACTTACTGACTTTCGGCTCCCACATGGATGGACTTGGATTGTAAATCAGGGTTCACACTCCCCTGGCCGTGGACTGGTACAGGTCCAAGGCCTTTTAGGAACTGGGTTGTACAGCAGGAGGTGAGCAGTGAGTGAGTGAGGGAAGATTCATCTGTATTTACAGCTGCTCCCCATCACTTGCATTACCACCTGAGCACTGCCTATTGTCTGATAAGCACTGGAAAGCCTGCTTCCATTTCCAACATCCTATCTTTATGAAGTAGGGTTTTCTGCAGTGTCAGCAACCAGAACAAGATTATGGAGTAGACTGGACATAAGCAACACGCTGCAGGTATCACTGTCTCCTATCACCCCAGATGGGACCATCTAGTTGCAGGAAAACAAGCTAAGGGCACTCACTGACTGCATTACGGCAAGTTGTGTAATTATTTCATTATATATTACAATGCAATGATAATAGAAATAAAGTGCACAATAAATGCAATGTGCTTGGATCATCCTGAAACCCTCCCCCTACCCCACCCCATTCATGAAAAAATTATCTTCCATGAAACCAGTTCCTGATGCCAAAAAGACTTGATTTCTTATACTTAAAATCTGTTTTTATTATCACCAAGGGATAAATAATAATGATTTATTGAGATAAAAATATGTAATATAAAATATATCTGTTTTCCAATACCTTAATCTTTTGAACTAACTGTATCAAGACTGTTTTTAAATTCTGGCAATTTAAAATCTGCAATTGCCTCCTTACTTTTGTCCACTCTTATCCAATCCAATCTATTCTCATTACTGTGTAAAGGAAATTTCTTTCTAAAACTAAAACAAATCTAGTTCCTTGGACATCTAAAACCTTTCGGTGACTTTCCATGGGTCTTCAAAAATAAGCTATTATGGCTTAATGGGCCCTTCTTTATCTGTGTTTTGCTTGCCTTAGAGACTCATTTCTTGACTTCCCTTTTTAAAAATCTTACAATCAAATCTAACAACATTGTTTGCTACCTGCAATCCTTCAATGTCAACTTTCTAGAACAGACCCCATCACACAGCCAGCTCCCTAAAGCAGATTTTACCTGTTTACTTCTTTTTTTTTTTGAGTTGGAGTCTCACTCTGTCGCCCAGACTGGAGTGCAGTGGCTGCTTCCGGCCACCGCAGCCTTGAGCTGCTGGGCTCCGGTGATCCTTCCGCCTCAGCATTCCAAGTAGCTGGAACTACAGGTGCGCACTACCACACCCGGCTAGTTTTTTTTATGTATTGTAGAGATGAGGTCTCACCAAGTTGCCCAGGAGGGTCTCGAACCCGCGGGCTCAGGCAATTCACTCTCCTCAGCCTCCCAAGGTGTACCTGTTTACTTCTACTAATACTTCTGGAATTGGCTAGTCTCATTTTCTTTAAAAGGATCACTCTGTATAACTTACATAAATTAATGTAAGATGTGGCATATCATAAAATTTTTTTTAATAAAAATGAAATTTGGCATTAAAAAAAGAAGATCACTCTGGTTGGGCGCGGTAGCTCACGCCTGTAATCCCAGCATTTTGGGTGGCCGAGGCGAGAGGATTGTCTGATCCCAGGGGTTCAAGACCAGCCTGGGCAGCTTCATGAGACCTTGTTTCTACAAAAAAAAAAAAAAAAAAATTAGCTGGCGTGATGATGCATGTCTATGGTTCCAGATACTTGGAAAGCTGAGGTGGAAGAATAACCTGAGCCCTAAGGCTGTGGTGGCCGTGAGTATGCCACTGCACCCTGGGTGACAGAGTGAGACTCTGACTCAAAAAAAAAAAAGGATCACTCTCATACTCCAGGCTAAGTTAGTTCCTAGGTTGCTCTATTACTATAATTTACTCATCAGATATGTAGCATGTACCTTTAATACCAGCTACTCAGGAGATGGAGACCAGAGGATCACTTTAGTCCAGGAGTTCAAGATTAGCCTATGCAACATAATGAGATCCTATCTCAGGGGGAAAAAAAAATCACTGATGATAAAATATCCAAATGCATGCCACTCTAGGATAGAGCATGAAGAGACAAGGTTCTTCCTACATACTAATGATAAGATCTTACTGGGTGAACAGACAATGATAATAGAAAAATGATTCTAATCTCAGTAATTCCTAGAAAAGATGACTTACTATTTTAGCATCCCAATATTAAAACTTTTATGCATAAAAAATCATACATCATGTTATTTATATTATAGTACTCATTTTTTCTAGTCAATTCATTGCTCAAATCCTGATATCCCAAGCAACTAATATTGATATTATTCTAGTATAAAAGTTAATGAGATTTGACTCAATTTTCAGGACTAAAATATCACAACCAAGCTTTCTGTAGAAATTTGAGAATTCATTTGTATCCTAAGACAATCTCAAAATTGTTTGTAGGACAAACTTCGGCCATTTCCTGAAAATAAAAAAATGACTCATTCAGGTGACCATTCATATGTGAATGTTGTTTGGTTACCTGTAATTTTACCAAATGATTTTACTAATTATGTCTTTATTTATATTTCTGATTTTGAATTAACATTTTCTGAATCCAGAATTAATTCGTTTATTCAAACTACTTGAGCTATAATTGTAATTATTATTTATTAGTAACTTAAGCAGCTTATGGTTGGGAATAAGAGATGTTTGCACTCAAGGTAGAAGCTAATAAAATAATGTGGGAGTTTGCAGAATCTGATCTTTTTTTTTTAGCCACTACTCAAATTTCATTTTTTAGTAAACGGAAAGAAAATAAACAAGCCAGCATCCATATAGGTAACCTAAAATGTGTAAAGATATGAGAGATTAAGGACATCATCCATTCATTCATTCAATAAATATTTATTCGGCACTTACTATAATCTGGACACCATGTAACTTTCCATATTAGAGGGAATTGAAGAGGAGTGACAAAGTATGAACAGTTTGCACTGAGTATTTTAAGGACAAGATTATTAAACAGTTTATTAGCTCTGTCTCCTAACTTTTTAAAACTTCAGTCTTGTCCTAACCAAGCTGCTTAGATTATCCTATTTTCTTTTATATTCCAGTGTACAAGTATTCGGTTACTCTTTAGCTTAAAATTCTGATATTTCACTTTCTGTCTAAAAATTTCATTTACTCATAAATTCTGTTTCTAATGAAGTTGGATATTCCAATTTGTTTTTTTTCCTTAACATGTTGATGTTTGCTAACATGCAATAAGTACTTACCATGAGCTAAGCACTAAATATATTTCAAATGGTGTCTCTTTTTTTTTTTTTTGGAGTTGGTGGCTCTTTTAATAATCATTAGAGCAAAGCTATGAAGTAGCTACTATTATTTTCCCCAGTTGTTGAGTGAACAAACCGAGTCACATTAGTAAGAGAATTAAACCAGTAAAACTATCCTGAAAAGTAATGGAGAGACCAGAGATCAAGTCCCAGTTTGACTTTTTTTTTTTTTTTTTGAGTTGGGATCTCACTCTATTGCCCAGACTGGAGTGCAGTGGCCGCTCCCGGCCACCGCAGTCTCGACCTGCTGGGCTCCGGCGATCCTTTCGCCTCAGCCTTCCGAGTAGCCGGAATTACAGGCATGCACTACCATGCCCGGCTGATTTTTCGATTTATTGTAGAGATGAGGTCCTGCTGCCCAGGCGGTTTTCTCCAACCCGCGGGCTCAGGCAATCCACTCACCTCAACCTCCCAAAGGCATGGGATTACAGGCTGAGCCACCGAGCCCGGCTTGACTTTCTTTTTGATCTACAATTTTACTAGCCCAAATCTTACACTACATCTCAAAATAAGTATCCTACTTCATTAGCAACGCAAAATACCTGAGTTTCAGATATAGCAAAACTGCCTGCTGTTTCTGAGCACCCAGTTGTACTTAATTTCTGAGAAAAGGCCACGAACTGAGTGTTAGTCAATGGACTACAAGTAGAAGGAAATTTTGCCATTTTTAAGCTAAAGGTTAAAAACAAATTAGCATGCTCTTCCACATCCCTTTATTTTATTCCTTTTGATGAATTCAGACAGAGACTTTAGGGTACAAAAGCTAAAGGACACAACCTTGAATCACGGGGAACCAGAACCACAGCATGGAGAGAAAGTTGATCCTTGGTTGCTGTACGAGCAAAAAATAAACATCTACCACTGTGAAGGCATTTATGACTTTATTTATCCATAACCAAGAGCTAGACTAACTAATACAACATCAAGAGTTTTTTGCTGAAAATAATTTTAAATTATTTGTTGTCTATTTTGTATTATAATTCAAATTGAGAAATTATTATCTATGAGACAGTCTATTCATTTAATAAATGTTCCGAGGTATTGTCTTCATGCTCCCTCTTTATATTTTATAATGTCACTGTTTTAATTTCCCAAAATTTTAAAAAAATGCTTTGTAAAATGAGATGAGAAAGAAAAAGAAAGTGAGAAAGAAAGGAAGGAAGAAAGAAAGAAAGGAAGGAAGGGAGGAAGGAGAAAGCAGAAGAAAAGAGAAAAGAAGAAAGGAAGAAACAGTGATGAAAGAGATAAATGGATTAGAAACAATGAGATCCTATGGGTTGAAACTGGAGAATATAAGAAATACTGTGAGTTGTCCATCTCAAACCCAATTCTCAAACTCTTCTTCTTAGTTTCTCTCTACTATAGGGTCATGCATGTGTAATATTTCCTTACTCATGCTCTTTCTTATCTGCCACTTCAGAGAGCAGTGAGTCATAAACAGGAATCTGCTAGGTTTTTCTGGGAAAGTTTTAGCACTTAAGATGAAAGAAACAGATGAAGCTGCCCTGCTGCTTCTCCCTTCTTCCTTCTCTGTCCCTTAAATAGCTGTGAGATATCTGGATTTGGGACAACTGTCTTGTGACCGTGATGTGAGAAGTCTGAGAAAACTCTAAAAGAACTGTGAAGATACCACTAAGACGTAACAGAGCTTCTGGGTGCATCTCAACAGCCTCCTGCCTCAAGTCTTCCATAAGGAGAAAAAGAAATCCTGTATTTTTTTAGTTGATGTTAACTTGAATTTTGTTTCTAGTAGCTAAAAACCTTCATATTTGATTCAGGTATATTAAAAGAAAAACAGACCATGAGAGGATAGAAGTAACAAGTAATTGATTTAAGAGATCAAGAAGAGGAAAGTTGAGTGGGCCCAGAAAGATGGTGACATAAAAGAGCACAGCCATTTTTGGGGGGAGAAAAATCTATCTGGAGCATGCTAATCTCAAGGTACACGTAGGGTATCCAGATGCAGTAGGCAGATGCAGACTTTCTATCGTAGGAGTAGCCAGGAGTGATAACTCAGTTGAAGTGGTGATTAAAAATCACTGGCAATAGCAATGCAAAGGACAATAGGAAATGTCTCCAATCAGTGGTTGTAGAATGAAATTCTTAGTAGCGACAAGTGACAGAATATGAAAAATATAGAAATATTCAAGTTAGGAAGAGTCCCAGAAGATGGGCTGGTTAATAATATAAAATAAAGTATACGTCTTCAAGACAAAAAATGAAAGTCATCTTCAAATTGATGTCTCTTTCTACACACAGGCCTCCCCTTGTGATACAGTTCTCTAACCTAACCAAATATTTAGTTTTCTTTGGCCTTCCTCCTTTGCTACATCTCAGGTCTTCTCAGTTAAAAGCCTCAGCATCTTAAATTTATGTCAAAGTCATACTATCAGTTGTTCGTTTTATTAGTTTATTTATTTTATTTCTTTGATGACCACTGGAAACATAGCATTTTATCTCTCCTTCAAAATCAATTTTTATCTTACCTAAGACAAATCAGGGAAAAGATAACCAAATAGAAAAATGGGCAAGACACATGAACAAGCATTTTGTGAAAGATATCCAGAAAGTCAATAAGTATTTGAAAGATTCTCAACCTTATCAATAAGTAGTTAGTTGCATAATAAACAACCACACATTACCACTGCAAACTAATCAGCATAGCTAAAATTATAAAAACTGACAATGATAACTATTGATGAGGATATAGAGCAACAGAAAGTCTGATATATGCTAGTGGCACTGTATGTCAAATTAATACAGTCCCTTTGGAAAACTGACATTATTGATTAAAAATGAATATACATATACCTTGTGATTCAAGAATTGCAATTCTATTTATTTACTTAATATAAATGTGTATAAATGCTTACCTAAAGAAATGTATAAGAATATTCAGGGTAGCATTTATTGTACTAGATCTCAAACAGAAATTAAATCCAACTATATATCCCAATTAAAATGAAAAAATGAATAAACTGTGGTCTATTTCATACTATGTAATAATACACTAAAATTAAAAAAAAACAAAATTGTTACTAGATAAGGCAGTAATGAATCTCACAAGCATAACAGTGAGCAAATAAGCCAAACACAAAAATAATCAGGAGATAGCAATGCAAAGGACAAGTGTTGAGCATCCAAAACCTCCAAATTAGAAATGATAAATGCTCCCAAGTCCTCAAATTTTGAGCACTGATGTGATGTTCAAAGGAAATCCTCATTGGAGCATTCTAAATTTCCAGATTTGGGATGCTCAACTGGTAAGTCTGACACAAATATTCCATAGTTTGAAAACATTTCAAAGCACTCTGGTCCCAAGCATTTTGGATAAGGTATATTCAACTTGTATATGAATTTATGTAAAGTTCAAAAATGGACAAATAATTATATTTATGTGAAATTCAAAAATAGACAAAGTTTGACTATGTGTTTAGAAGCCAGGAGAGTGGTAACTTGGGAAGGGAGGTTCTAAGGTCAGAACATTGCCGTCTCCCCCCAAATTCATAAATTGGAACCTAATACCCAGTATGACAGTATTAAGAGGTGAGGCCTTTGGGAAGTGATTAAATCATGAGGGTTCCACCCTCATGACTGGAATTAGTGCCCTTATCATGGAGGCTTTTGCTGGGCACTTGACTCAAAACTATAATCCCAGCACTTTGAAAGACTGAGGTGAGAGGATTGCTTGAGTCCAGGAGTTTGAGGTCAGCCCAGGCAAGATAGCAAGACCTTGTCTCTATTTAATGAATAAAAAAATAAAAAATAGACTGGGATTGGTGGCTCTGCCTGTAATCCCAGCACTTTGAGAGGCCGAGGAGAGTAAATTACCTGAGCCCATGGGTTCGAGAACAGCCTGGGCAACTTGGCAAAACCTCGTCTGCATAATAAGAAATAAATAAAAATAAAAAATTAGCCAGGCATGGTAGCGCATACCTGTAGTTCCAGCTACTTGAAAGGCTGAGGTGGAAGTGTCACCGGAGTCCAGCAGGTTGATGCTGGGGTGGCCTTGAGTGTGTCACTGCACTCCAGCCTGGCTGATGGAGTGAGACTCCAACTCAAAAAATAAAAAAAAAAAAAATGAAGGAGGCTCTTGCAAGCTTCCTTGTCACTTCTGCCATATGAGAACAAAGCAGCAAGAGACCATACATGAAACAGAGAGTAGCCCACTCAAAACACCAAACCTGCTGGCACCTTGATTTTGGATTTCCCAGTCTCCAAAACTATGAGCAATATATTTATCTTGTTTTTAAATTACCCAGTTTAAGGTATTTTGTCATAGTAGTCCAAAGGGACCTGGACAAGAGGAAACAAACAGTATTTGGAAGAAGGCACAATTGAAGATTTCTGAGTGTTGGAAATGTTCTTATTGATAAAGTTGTTGATTATTAAAGGTTCAGAATAACTCATGAAGGCATTTACTTATGATTTGTGTTGTTTTGGGTGTACATACATTTCTTTACTTAAAATATTTTTCAAAATTCCTTTTCCCACTTCCCTATCACATAATTTTAAAATAGTTCAAAATCTACTCATTGACTCTCTTGTTCCATCTCATCTAATTTTTTACTCTTACCATGCTTCATTTTGGAAACTTTCTTTTGCCTCATATGCTTAATCCTAACAGTGATGGTTTTATGCCCTTTTTTAACCTAGAATTTTCTTTTTCTTGATTGATACCTTTAATTTTCACTCTGCCTCTCTCTTTAGCCTTATTTCCATAGACTACTAGACCACTCAAGAGAGCTACATAAGTCTACACATCACATTACTTTCCCCAACCTCTGCTGATAATGTAAGGGATTATCTATCAGGAGGGTAAACATTTGTTAGAGTAATTTTGATAATGGTTAAATCTAAGCCTGTTATATTCCTGTTTCATTCATTTCATTCCCTTAGTGTCCATCACTAATTAGCAGTTACAATTAGATTAAATCTTCTCATTCTTACCTTCCTTTTTTGACTAAGTGTTCCATGAGAACTTGACTTGGTAGACATTTACACTTTTAAGTTAAAGCCTGTACAGTATTTAAAGAATGGTTCTAGCGATCAAAGTACTTAAGTATGAGATTTACATACAAAACTGAAATAAACAGATTTACTTTGCTTTTTAGTGAGAAATAAAAGAATATCTGAACCACTTTATAACTTTATAACCCATGAGGACAGGAGAAGGGGAAGGAAATCACCATTTAACAGAGAATGTGTGCCAATACATTAGATGTGTTACACTCTTCATTCTTATGATGAATTTATAAGGTAGGTACTTTTATCCCAAATTATCACTTTTGAAGGTAGAGATGCCGAAAAGCCAAGTAACTTGCTCAAGATCATGTAACAATTAAGTGACCTAGCCAGAATTTGAATCTCAGACAGTGTGATTCAAAAACCCATGGCCTTTTTTCTCTATCTTGCTGTCTCATATCTATGAAGGTTAATGAGACATGCATGTACACTAAGGATACAGGGACCGTTGATTACTTGTATAACATTTTAAAATATGATTTTTTATTGGTCTCTCTTTATTTTGGTGCTTAAGTTTAATATCTAAATTAAGAAGACATTATCTTTATATCTTTTGTAATGCACCACTTTCCCTGTTATCCATCAAACCAGTTGGAAGTCGTAGTTAGAAATTCCTAGAGTCTGCTGATAACAGTGCTAAATTTCTTTTCATTAGTTCCATTCATTAGCTCCCATAACTGAATATATTAACTAGACCTCACATATATATTAATCCCATAACTTATTAATGTTCAGAATAAAACTCAATTGTCACATTTTTAAATACATGGCTTGATTGTTGAATGCAATAGAACTGTTATTTAAGGATGTTATATACAAATTATGACTATTGAATGCTGCTCCCTTGATTTTTTTTGCAGGAAAATGCATCCTAACAATACTTTTTACAAACACATAAATACAAAGAAACACAACCTCAACATGGTAAACAACTGAAGTGAATTCAGTAGTTTTAACGGTGGGGGGGGCAGTTATTATAGGTAGTATAAAAATTTCTTGATATTCTTAGAACTGAAACAGACTCCTTAAAGTGACTTGTATAGAACTTGATCTACTGCTAAAAGTTAATTCTGCATGTCTCCATCTTTAGGTGCCTAGGTTTAGAGTGAGAACTGATTTATATTTACAATGAGTTATAGTATGACAAAGTACCAGTTGAATTTCTAACAGCCCTAGCAGGCAGTTCTTATCCTAAGTATTTTGTCTGCTCCCTGCTGACTGACCAGCTGAGTACCAATGACATCACCTGCAGAAAGCTTGTCTGTCTTGCTGACTAGAGACACTGAGAGAGCAGCAACTACTAAGGAGGTGATTCCACAGAATCAGCATAAAGTGGTTTAAAAGGTATGCCTAAAGCAAAAACAAAAATACAGTTTTTTTAAAAGTTCAAGGCTTACTTACTCTTTTTTAAAATTATTAAAATAATTTTACCAAGACATACACAAAGGTACTTCACAAGAAGTGTGGATAGAGCGCTCTTGAGCACAGTAATGCTGGAGGTGAGGTGGGAAGGAGAAAATGACGAGCATACCTTCGCGTGTCCAGCTTTTGTGATGGCAGGCATGTTAAAGAACTGGCCAGTATAAAAATGCACCCCACTGAACAGGATCACTGCAATTGAGTCTCCTTCCTTCTCAATTACTTCAAGAATATCCTCTGTTCTTAAGATTTCTTCCCCCTGAGTCAAGTTAGGCACAAGTTATGTCATATCAACAAGGCATTTATCACTTCATATTTATTAATCTAAATTTCACCATGAACTCTTTTGCATTATAAGAAAAATCAAAGACAAAATTATTTTCAGACTAAAGCTCTTTAAAAATCTGGTAAAAGAGAAGAATTTGGGCATTATTGTTATTATTGAGAAATGATAAGCAAACAGTAAAAAAAATTTTTTTTATGTTAGCCTCCAGTTTTTCAATTAATTTTTACTATTTGCACACCTATACATTGTTTTCTCCTTATTCTCAACCAATAAAACACCATAAAGTACAAGAAGTCTTTGAAGTATTATATAGCAAGAGAAATTGTCAGAAATGTGCAATTATCAATCTAATATCATGCTATTTTTTCCAGAAAAGGAACACTTATATATCTTTCATCTGAGTGTTTACCTAGCCAATGTCTTTCATTATGAGTAAGATCTCCTCCAAACTAATCTACAGATCAAGATCCAAACATGAAGAAAAATGCCAATAAAACTCAGTATTGCCAGTTTTTTCCTCATGTCTCCCCACTACCACTAATGATTGATTGTTTGATAAAATTATGAGTGAAGTAGGTTGGTCTTGCAAATAACTGGAGCTGAAAGAAATTAGTTAAATACAAAATATCTACTTGTATCCTAACAATTCTGATCTACTTACAAAGTTTGCATGAATTTTTTCCAGTGTTAAATCTTACATGATTTTGAGGTCAATGAATCATTAATTGCATTAATATTTGAGGGAAGCTCATTAAAATATTATCCTAAAGTTTATTTTTAATTTTTTATGATTCTTGCTATCTGCCAATTACTCTGCTCCACATAAGGGATGTGAGTGTTTTGTGTGTGTGTGTGTGTGTGTGTGTGTGTGTGTGTGTGTGTGTGTGTAATACACTCTCTATTAGAAGCCTAGAACTTGCTTACAAAATGAGCATCTATAAAAATTAGTACCCCAGTATCAATGGAATTGATATTGAAATCTCTGAATAATTAAATGAAGTATACATATTAAAATGAAGTGCATATATAGAGATTTAGATAGATAGACAGATAGATAGATAGTATATAGAGAGAAGAATTTCATTAGTTATAAGAAAAATTCTAAATAAAATTAGTAACTTGGTCATTCAAAACTATTCTTAAAAGAGTTTAATAAGATTTGTCCACCAAAATTAAAAAATGGTGAGAAAATATTATATAAACTAATAGTTAGCTTATTTTGTAAAGTATTTAGCAAATAAAAAATATGTTTTGCAGAGATAAGATATGGCCTGCTCTCTTACTGACTTGTTCTTGGTAATGCTCAATAGTGGTCCCAGAATTATGAGTAACTCATGAGACTCCAAAATATCGATTAATCAAAACATTAAAACTCGTGATTATTAGTGACTATATTCATTTATGCTAGAAATTAGGAATTTATGTCTTTTCACAGGTGTGAAAATTTTTTATTCCATTAATTTGTTGCATATTGACAAATGGAAGTGAATAGTATGGGTCTTTAATTTCCTCAAAGTAATTCTGGGTTGCAAGAAGTAATTGTTCAAACAATGGCTTAGCAGCCTGGGAGCATCTCATGTGAAACTGAAAGTTTATTCTGTATGATTCTCTTGGTGACAAATTATGCAAACTGCAGGGCTTATCTGTCAAAGTGTGTACAGCTTAGCCTTATATCTCTATTAATGTAAAGCACACAGTATTTTAGATCTTGAGCATATGGTCAAGTCTGATTAGATATATCTTTTGTTACCTGTTTAAATAGAAAGGAGTCTCAGAGAGTAAAGCAACTTTCCCAAAGTCACAAAACAGTAAGTTAGAGACTCTGGAATTTCCTTAGAGTATATTAGCCAGGCTGCAAAGCCTCACCTCTTCTCACTATACCAACTCCCTTTCTCCATCCTAGTCTAAACACAAAGAAACCAGCTGATACTTAGAATAAGAAGGCACATGAAAGACAGTCATCATTGAATTTCAGCAAACATTACCAGTCTAACATGATTTTAAAGGTACCCATGGGCAATGACATTTGAAATGGAAAATGATACACCCAATTTGCCATCCTCTTCCTTTCCCATTGAAGAATATGGCAGACACCAGTGGTATTAACAGGAAAATAGTGTGCTTGCCATAAGCCCTTGGACATTAAAAATAAATACACATCTGAGATACTCGCTATTTTAAGTAAAATGATCTAACAGGAACAGATGTATAGGTCTTTTTTTCTTTCTTGAAATTTCCATTAAAGTAATGAAGATAAACTTTTGAGGAAAATGAAGAAAACAATCAATACTAAATAAAAGCATGATGAATATTTCTTTCTTTCTTATATACCTCTCTTGGCTTTATCATCCGCATACTTTCTTCAACGTTAAGTCCATGAAGTTGTAGCTGTGACTCAATAGCATACTAAAAAAGAAAAATGATTTATTTATTAAATCAAGCTGAAAGCATAGAAGTACATTGAAATAACAACTCTAAAAACAAATACTACAATAACCATAAGAACAGTATATGAAATCCAAGGTCAAGGTTAAAAGAACTTAGCAAAATATGTAGAGAAGAACTGCTTAATATAATTTGCATGCAGAAATCTGAACATTCTTTGAGATGAATGGAGACTTAGGGATTTTCTTGATTTAAGGAGTGACAAGAGATTTTTGAATAAGACATCAAATTACCTCATCGATGTCAAAACCAGAATTTGCAAAATAACCAAAGTGAGTAGTGTGGGGAGCCATTTTAAAAATAGCAATCATCTCATATAAGCCTTCTTCTTTGTCCTCCGAAAAGCCCGCGCGCGCCAAACCACAACACCCCTCCCACCTCCTCTCCTCATACCACCCACTACTCTTCCTCCTATCATAAGCCGCCACACGCCCTATTTCAGCCCGCCCCTCTTTGCTATGTATATAAGCAATCGCCTAACAATAAAATTTGGAGGCTTGATCAGAACACTGTCTTGCCTCCATTCTGCGTGTCTCCTGTCTCTTTCTCTCTCTTGGTCTCTCTCTCTCTCTTTTCACCAGCAGCAGGTAGTCCTCCTCGTGCCCACGTTTTACTTGTCCCGCTGGTCGGGACAGAGTAGTATGACCTTTTTGTGTTGAAACATTAGATATAGAAATAGCTTGCCGTAGAAAGAGGAAGCTAGTGAAAGGAAAGGGCATTAGAAATTTTACTTCATTGAAAATATATGATATATATGGGAATAAGCAATTACAGGGACCTGGACTATTTTAAAGCTATTAGGGCTTTGATCCATTTTAGCAAAGTAATGACTATTCATTTCGACATAAATACATGCCCTAAACCCATAAGTTGTGGTCTAGAAAAATTAAAAGTATTCATCTAAAAAATAGAAATCAAGTTTCTCCAACACTGAAACTGAAATATGCAATGTATGTTTATCTATGTATGTGTCTGAAACAATCAAATATTTTATCAGTTAAACTGCTGATAAAGTAGCATGACTTTTTTTTAGTGAAACAGAAATATTTTTAACTTTCAAGAAGTTTTTTAAATAATAAAGCACCAATGATTATGGTAATATTTTATGAAACAAAGAGAAAAGTAAAAGTCTATATTCCTATTCTACGTAGCTAAAAGGGTTAACCACCAGGGTTTGTATTGATTTGATTTCGTAAAATAAAACAGCAACAAGAATTGATCAAACATTTATAACTACACTTGATTTAGATCAGTGGTTTGTTCAATATCCTTAAAAAGGCTAATAAATCAATGTTCCTATTCAATCTTCCCTTCCCTTAACATATGTTTTACTTAAACAAAAGAAATAAAGCTACAATCTACTCAAAAAATGCCCAAATCAAAAGCATTTGACAGATCTTTTTATTGTGAGGTTACTTGGAAAAGACTAGCAAATAAACATTGAAGTCAGACAAATGATATGCTCCTCCAGGAAAGGTATAAAGAACATAAATATAATTTGAAGAAATCCTTACATGATCAGAAGGGAAAGCTTTGGCTTCTAGAAGAATTTTATGTCGTTTTGGTGTAGGCTTAAAAAATGATAACTGCAATGAAATGAATTTATTGAGAAAGCATTAATGTACAATTTATACCTTTGTTCATTTTATGCCACACTTTTTTCTTATGATATCTAGTATTTTAAATACATCAATTAATTAAACATCTCAGATGTCTGTCATGGGTACCTTTTTGATTAACCTTGTTTTCAAAGAGTTATAACGAGAAAGACAATATTGACTCAGTATGCCTATCAATGAAGAAGCATCCTCACAGGGGGAGGGCACGGGGGGAGGATGTGAATCAGATCAAACAAATTCTGAAACTTTATTTAAATGGCATTTGATGCATCTTAAAGTCAGATGTTGAACAAAAAAAAAACATACATACTAGTTGAATATTATCTTCCCAATTACAGATTCCTATGGTAATCTGTAGTATGACACTGCAAAATCATGTTTTATGTATGTCTTATCTATATTGGCTTATTTTGCACTGCCAATTTGTTTTCCACTGCACAACACTTCCAATATTTTATTATTGTATGTTATTTTATTCTAGACGCAACTAAAAGTACGTCAGCTCTAACATTTTTTAAAAAAATTGTCATTCCTTGAGGTACCAATGAGAAGTGCCTCATTTGTTCATTGGGGACCTTTCATTTCTCACACAGTTCCCAGAGAATGAGATTGACAATAATAACAATGAAGATGATAGTTATTATTAACTGGATCTTGATCACTGGCCAGGGTACAAAATCAGCTTCCACATAGTATTACATTTAATCCTCAGGCAGATATTTAAGGTATATATTATTGTACTCATTTTAACAAAGGAGAATATTAATACTTATATTAAAATCTTCTTCTACATCAAATATGCATTAATTGATTTAGCTGGGAGTCAAATTCAGAGATGTCTGAACCTATGTCTCCAAATCATATTTTTAAAATGAGGCCAATATTTTTCAACACATCATATCATTACTATAGATACAATATCCTAAATCAAGAATATATTTGACATTTTTAGATAAAGCTATTTATTGAATCTTTAAAATACAAGAAATATTTTTTTTCTTTGTTAGTTTTTTTTTGAGTTGGAGTCTCACTCGGTCGCCCAGACTGGAGCGCAGTGACCGCTCCCGGCCACCACAACCTCGACCTGCTGGGCTCCGCGATCCTTCCGCCTCAGCCTTCCAAGTAGCCGGAATGACAGGCGTGCGCTACCACGCCTAGCTAATTTTTTGATTTATTGTAGAGATGAGGTCTCGCTGCCCAGGTGGGGCTCGAACCCGTGAGCTCAGGCAATCCACTCACCTCAGCCTCCCAAAGGCGCGGGATTACAGGCTGAGCCACCGAGCTCGGCTACAAGAAATACTTTTAAGATGTAAGAAATACTTTAAACACAGCAACTCATTTAAGGTAGTAGACTCTTTTTCTATAATTTAATTTTATGTTCTAGGTCTTTTTCTAACCTACTCCCCAAAAATTAATACACAAAAATATACGAATCCATGATTCCACTTTGCTAAAGTCCAGTATATTAGAAAATTGTCCTGAATTGTATCCCATATCTTTAAAATAATAAAAAAGAAAAGACATAAAAAAGAAAATAATCTTTCCAAAAAGCTCAGATCTTTGCCAGCATTTGTACATTATTGTTTTGTGAACTTGCAAGCAGTTTTCCTTTTTACCCATTATGAGTCTTATTTTTTTATTTTCTGAGATAAGAACTGTTCATTATTCTACAACTGTTTGCAAGAGTCAACTCTTCCATGATTAGGAAAAAGGCATTATATCATAGTCCATCACTTTCTGGTAAAAATGAAAATAACTTCACAATTTATTTTTAAATAAGTAGACCACCAGATACTCATGAATTAAAGATAGAAAAACATCAGATTCTGTAATCAGTGTATTCTAAACACTGATGGGAAAGGAAACTTACCAGTAGGAGATGTAAATTAACAGTCAAAGCATTCATTAGGGCTATTTCTTTCTCATTGGCTCCTGCAAAATAAACATATCATAATTTAGACATTTCTATTACTATGAAGATACTTGAAAAAACAAAGTAGAAAAACATCACTTGATCATTCTTAATGTGTTTAGACATAAGGGCATATTTGATGGGTCATCACAAAGAAACGGAAGTTTTCCCACTTGACTCATATTGTCAACTGATATCGGAACCCACATGCACACAGCTAGCTAAAAGTTATATTTCCTTTTCGAGGTAGTAAATAACAACAACAAAATAATGAAGCATTTGCTTTTTCCTGTAAACTAAAAATGATATGTCTTATTACAGCTAGTTTGTCAAATTCCCAAAGAGTATATTTTTATGGTAAGTGTATCTTCAAAGGAATCTAAAAAGATATTAAGGCCAATTACATTTTTAAAGCTGGTTGTTTCTAATAACAAATTAAAATGTACCTTTAATAAAAGAGAGATACTTTGCTAAACATAACTCACTATTATTACAGTGAGATATGTAACAAGACAAAACAGCTACATAGCAAAACACAACCTAAATAACTCTGGAGTTTATTCGTACTCACTGAGATAAAAAATAATATAGATGTATATTGTCTGGCATGAAAATATACAAAATTAAGATGTCAACTGCATAATCATAATCTGATCTAATTCCTACTAATGTGGATTTTGACACTAGAAACAGATACAGAGACAGAGAATGCATTGGTTACTTCAGAATTCAGAGCATAAAAACCACAAAAATACCTTCCATGTTTTGAGTTCTTATGATGTCTCTTAAAGGCAATTAGACTTCTGCAAGAGAAATGATGTCCCTTTAATATTACTAAGAAAAATGGGCTGTGTACCTTAGTGTTTTAAGGCCATATTAAATATTAGAAAAAATGTATAACACAACTCCTACATGTTGTTTCTAAAAGAGTACCATTTTCAAAGAATAGTAAGAAAAGGAAATCTAATAGATTACAGGATAAGTTCATTAGGAGTGAAAGTCCGTGGAAATAAGAATATAATTTGGGGATTTTTTAATTATCAAGGAAGACTTGCTACATTTGTCATGTGATTTTTCCACTTGATTGGAAAAGGTTGGTGAGCAAATGGTGTATGTTAAAAGAATACTACGCAGCCATAAAGAAAAATACAATTAAGCTGGGCTCGGTGGCTCAACCTGTAATCCTGCGCCTTTGGGAGGCTGAGGTGAGTGGATTGCCTGAGTCCGCGGGTTCGAGACCCGTCTGGGAAGTGAGACCTCATCTCTACAATAAATCAAAAAATTAGCCGGGCGTGGTAGCGCGCGCCTGTAATTCTGGCTACTTGGAAGGCTGAGGCGGAAGGATCGCCGGAGCCCAGCAGGTCGAGGCTGCGGTGGCCAGAAGCGGCCACTGCACTCCAGTCTGGGCGACAGAGTGAGACTCCAATTCAAAAAAAAAAAAAAAAAAGAAAAGAAAAAAAACCCAGAAAAATACAATTATGGACTTTGCAGCAACTTGGATGGATTTAGAGTTCATAATACTCAGTGATCTATCACAGTGATATAAAATGATGTCATATTCATTATATTAATTTTTCTAACTATGGTATGAACTTTTACTATTATTTCTAAAATAAATATTATCTAAGAAATCTAACCTGATCTTGTCCCTTACTCTCTGTTAGATCTATAAGATCTGAGTGCCACATATACTCACTTATAAGCGGACCCTGAACATTTATCATAATACTATCAGAAAGGAATTGGCAGTAGTGGGACACTGCCAAGATGGGAGTGGGGGGTATACAACATCAATAAGTGTACCTGATCTCAAACTAGGCAAAATGGGGACCAAAGGGAGGCCCAAACTTTACCTGCATGATGATGAAATATGTATCTAAGCTTGAATTGTACCCCACATCTTTAAAATAGAATTTTTAAAAAGATGTATCTCTAGTCATTGTAAGGTGAATTATATCTGAAGTTAAGGGTCAATAGGAACAATCTTATTCTATGCCTAACACTAATAAAATTTCTTTCTGAATTACTAAATAGACATGAATGCGATAAACTTATGTTGCATTTAATGGTATATGCTTTTGTTTTAGCAAGAAAATATCTTTGAAATGTGATATAAAATGATGTCAAATTTATTATATTAATTTTTCTAACTATGGTGTGAACTTTTACTATTGTTTCTAAAATAAACATTGTCTAAGATATCTAACCTGATCTTGTCCCTGACTCTAATTATTTACTCATTTATTTTTTCCTTTCTGAAAAAAAAGTACTTAAGTGAAAAATAGAGTAGAAGGAGGACAGAAATGTAATATAAACATAAAGCAGAATTAGTAGAAAGAGAATCTCACACTTAGACCAATTATTTGTAAATATCCCTTATGAATTTGGATTGTTTGTCAGCCTACATGCACAAAAAAATTATGTTACCTTGGACAACTTTAAGTTAAATTTAACTGAGCACATGACAAAATGCTATCCTCACTCTCTACTGAACTTTGCCCAGTCTAGTTAACAGGCATTAATGTGCAAACACATAAATACAACTTGACATTAAAGTTTCAAAAATTAACAGACATGTTTATTATAATTATAACCCGAAAACGCTTAAGAACTAAGCATCCTTAACATCAAAGAGCCACGACAGACTGATTTTCAGTTTTATTGTATTCCCTCTATTGATTATTTTACAAATTGAAGGTTTGTGGCAATACTGTGCCAGACTAGTCTATGTGTCATTTTTCTGACAGCATGTGCTCACTTCATGTCTCTGAGTCATATCTTGGTTATTCTAAACATATTTCTTTCTTTCTTTCTTTTTTTTTTGAGTCAGAGTCTCACTTCGTTGCCCATACTGGAGTGTATTGGCACACTGCTCATGGCCATAGCAGCCTCAACCTACTGGGCTCAGGCAATTCTTCTGCCTCAGTCTTCCAAGTAGCTGAAACTACAGGCATGCACCATCACACTCAGCTAATTTTTTGATTTATAGTAGTGATGAGGTCCCCCCATGTTGCCCAGGCTGGTTTTGAACCAGCAGGCTCAGACAATCTTCTTGCTTCTGCCTCCCAAAGTGCTGGGATTACAGGTGTGAGCCACCACACCTGTATTATTCAAACTTTATTATTATTAGTATATCTGTATGGTGATCTGTAGTCAGTGATCTTTGTTATTATCACTTTAATTATTTGAGGGTGCCACAAACATGCAGATAAAATGACAACATAATTGATAAATGGTATGTGTTTTCTGACTGCTCCACCAACTGGCCTTTCCTCCTTCTCTCCCTTCTCTTTGAGCCTTCTTATTCCTTGACACACAGCATTATTAGGCCAGGTCTCAAACTTTAAATCAAAAGTTAAAATTTATTAAACTTATTGAGGAAGACATATCAAAAGCCAAAATAGGCTGAAAGCTAGTTCTCTTGTGCCAAGTAATTAGCCAAGTTGTGAATGTAAAGGAAAAGTTTTGAAGGATATTTAAAGTGTTACTCTAGAAACACACGAATGATAAGAAAGCAAAACAGCTTTATTGCTCCTTAAAAGGTCTACATAAAAGATCAGCCTAGCCAAAGTCTAAAGCAAGAGGAAGGCCATAACGCTCTTCAATTCTGCATAGACTGAGAAAAGTAAGAAAGTATCAGAAGAAAAGTTTGAAGCTAGCTGAGATTGGTTCTTGAGGTTTAATAAAAGAAACGTGAAAGTTCAAGATGGACATAGGTTACAAAAAGAGGAGGAAGTGTGGATGGCACTGCCCCCAAGCAGCCCAAAATGTGCTTTGAAATTCCCAAATGTCAATTTTGTTTGATGATTTCAGTGAACAGAATTATTAGATCCTACAAATGTGGTCATTTCAAATGGAAAAAAAGGAAAATACAGGCAAGTGCTGTTAACAAATTAAGATATCCAGACACGATTTAGGGGATCAAAAGGTAAAAGAAGCTTGGGAGTGAAATCCCTCAACAGTGCCTTCTGAAAGCGGGCTTATGGATCCCCACTGTTTATTGAGTTACAGTTTTCCTGCCTTTCATGGTACCCATGGTGTTTCTGTAGGTGATGTCAACAAAAGAAAGCAGTCCATGATTTTACCTGAGGTTTCCTTATATGCTTGTACTACAGCATTCAACATTATCAATGGAAATGCAAGTAAGCTGTAGTTGCTGTCCACAAGACAATATATTACTTGAGACAGAAGTAATTGCTTCCTCAATCTTCTTTGTATTAATCCCTCATTTAGACTCAGTGAAATATTCCCTGGGTGACTTTCGGATCAAAAGAGCCTTCCCTATAATTTTACTCACCCAAGTAAGTGAACTGAATGTTTGCTGTACCCCAGAGTTTTGAACTCACTAAAGAGACTGAGGTCATGGACAAACAAGGCAATGTCATTGTTCAGGCCAGAAGAGCCAGGGAGAAAGCCTGCTGAAAAAAGCTCAGCAATATCTATGGCAATACTTTTAGGGACCTCAGTTTTTATATCTGAAGTCTTTACCTACTTTTAAAAAGGAAATGGTGCAGTAAACTTGGAGAGGAATTTCAATTTTCAACAGAAAAAAAATAGAACTCTTCTATAACAGAATGGCTTGGGGGTGAATTTTAGGTGAATTTGTCTGGTTCCACTTTAAAAATCTTTCTCAAGGTTTCAGTTTAGAGAAATCTGTCTAAAATTTATTGGGGACCTTGGGTGTCTGTCCTAACAAGATAACTCAAGATTACATATACTGAAATTGTTTTCAGATTTGTTGTATCTGGGGGTGCTTAAGGTTTTCTGGACAATGAGTGTGTCCTGTCTGACACCTCCCACAGGGTTGCTGAGGAGATGGGTGAGCTAAGAATCAGCTATATAAAGGTACTATGACATTACTCAATAAACTTGTTTCAACTGAGTGTTTGGGGGAAAAAAGTGCAGGGTAAAGCGACAAGTGCTGATGTAAAAGTTACAGCAAGTTATCCAGAATATCTAGTAAGATTACTGATGAAGGTGGCTACACTAAACAGTAGATTTTCAAGGTAGACGAGACAGACTTCTATTGGAAGAAGATGCCATCTAGATTTTCATAGCTAGAGAAAAGTCAATGCCTGACTTCAAAGCTTCAAAGAATAGGCTGACTCTTGTTAGGGTCTAATGCAGCTGGTGCTTTAAGTTACAGTTAATACTTATTTACCATTTCCAAATCCTAGGACACTTAAGAATTATCCTGGCCAGAAGTGGTGACTCCTGCCTATGATCCCAGTACTTTGGGAGGCTGAGGTAGAAGGATAGCTGGAGGCCAAGAGTTCAAGACCAGCCTGGGCAATATAGAGAGACCCTGTCTCCACACACACACACACACACACACACACACACACACACACACACACACACAAGAAAAAAGTAGCCTGCATAGTGGTGCATGCCTGTAGTCCTAGCTACTCAGGAGGCTGAGACAGTAAGATGACTTGAGTGCAGGTGTTCTTGGTTGCAGTGAACTATGAATGCACCACTGCACTCCGGCCTAAGAAACAGAGAGAGACTTTTTCTAAATAAATAAATATATAAACAAACAGAATTATTCCATATCTACTCTGTTTGTGCTCCATAATGGAACAGCAAAGGATAGCACATCTGTTTACAGCATGGTTTACTGAATATTTTAAGCTCACTTTTGATACCAACTGCTCAAAAAAATAATTTTTTCTTTCTCAATATTACTGCTCATTGACAATATACCTAGTCGCCTAAGAGTTCTACAAATATACAAAAACATTAATGTTGTTTTCATGCTGCTAACAAAACATCCATTCTGTAGCCCATGAATCAAGGAAAAAATTTGCTTTTCAAGTCATATTCTTTAGGAAATACATTCTGTAAAACTGCAGCTTCCATAGATCGGGATTACTATGATAGATTAGGCAAAGTAATTTGAAAACCTTCTGAAAAGATTTCACCATTCTAAATGCCATTAAGAAGATTCCTGATTCATGGGAAGAGATCCAGACATTAACATTAACAAGAGTTTGAAGGAAGTGGAGTCCAGCCCTCATAAATGTCTTTGAAGATTTAAGATTTCAGGGGAGGAAGTAACTATAGATGTGGTGAAAAAAAGCAAGAACTAGAATTAGAAGTGGAGCCTGAAGATGTGACTGGAATTACTGAAATCTCATGATCAAAATTGAATGGATGAGGAGTTGCTTTTTATGAATGAGTAGAGAAAGTCGTTCTTGAGATGGAATGTACTCCTAGTGAAGATGTGTTAAAAAGACAACAAAGAATTTAGACTATTCCATAAGCTTAGCAGCTAAAGCAATAGCGGGGCTTGAGAGGATTGATTCCAAATTTGAAAGAAGTTCTAAAGTGGATAAAATATATCCAAACATCATTATATGCTATGAAGAAATATTTAATGAAAGAAAGATGTGATAGATGTGGCAAACGTCATTGTTGTCTTATTTTATAAAATTGCCCCAGCCACACATAAAATCACCATCCTGATCAATCAGCAGCCATCAACATTGAGGCAAGACCTTCCACCAACAAAATGATTACTGAAGGCTTCAATGATTGGAAACCTATTTTTAGCAGTAAAACATTTTTAAATTAAGGTATGACTATTGTTTTTTAGACATAATGCTGTTGTACACTTAATGGACTACTGTATAAAGTAAACATAACCTTTGTATGTGTTAGAAAACCAAAAACTTTGTGTGTCTTACTTTATTGCAATTTTCACTTTATTGTGGTGGTCTGGAACCAAAGTCAAACTATCTTTGTGGTATAGCTACATTCTCAAAAAAAAAAAAATCTACCTAATTGGTTTATTATTTTTGTTTCACATTAGATTTCTAAAACCAACATTGTTCTAAGGTATTTAAATATCATCAGTATTTTATAAGAAAATAAAGCTTTTTTTAATGTAAACTGACATGTTTTAAAGTTGATTTTAATGTGGAAACATCAATGACTACAAGTATTTGGGGACAACTTTTTGAAAAAGCATCCAGAAAGCTTATCAGGTTTTAGAGAGATCTTTACTTTAGAAGATCATCTACAATTCACTGCAATCAATGTCAAGATTCAATCAACTTATCTGAGATGGATACAGACCGGTGCTTTCATTCAAAGTGTGTTTCTCTGCTTTATTACTTGTTTATTAAGTTATTTATTTACTGAACATTATTTTTTGCTTCACCGGAAATTGAAGCTTAGTTAAATGAAAGCACTGCCTTTTTGTCTCAAATCTTATCAAGTTAATATTTATAGGCCAATTAGGTAGATTTTCTCATTACATGACTTATATGATCTTAGTCTTCACAACAACCCGATAAGGTATCTATTCTGATTTTCTACATTTCATCAATGAGGAAACGGATATCCAAAGAGATGAACTAACTTACCCCAAATCTCTTAGAAAAAATTCAATATAAATAAGAGTGTTTGTTCGGTATTAAATTTGGAAGCATTGTTTACAGAAGACAACACAGTGTATTTGACTTGGTAAGTCACATAGGCGACCCAGGCTCAAAACCCACTTATGTCTTTGTCTTTTTAATCCTATCACAATTTCAAATCTTTAGCAAAGGTGCCCCAAGCTGTTTACCATTTGATACCAGGAGTCATCACGGGTCTTCATAACTGCATGTTCTATATACTTTATATCTTATATAACATACATTTTATATTTTGTTTATATATCATGTTATATATATTTTTAGGAAGATGCAAATATTATTGTGAATTTGGCTGTGAGGTTTGTATTTAGGCTTAAGTCCAAGAACTTTACCCTTCTTTTTTCAAGTAACAAATTTCTGTAGGATTTAGAGGAGGCTGGTGCATGGCTGAGGGTCTACAACTGTTGAGGGAGAGCTTCCAGGGATTATTACTTCTCTGAGGGTCAAGCACAAGTTTCATAAAGCAAATTTATGTTCACATTACAATAATTTTATAAGCCCAAATGCATGTAGCTAACCCTTTGTGGTTTTTATGTACCCAGGGAGAAGTAGGCTTAATAATAATACTAATAATATTCTTCAGCAATTTTATTCCTGGCATCTTGATAATATGACATTAATTATAAGGGAAAGTTATTCCATGTTTTGCAGAATTGTTAGCTCTATATAAAATGTTTTATTAATAGTTTTTCTTCTCATCTGAAATTAAAATTTTTTCTATGTCTGTGAATAAACAGGGGTGCTCATTATGCCTTTCTCTTCTCTACCCATGCTATCAATTTGTACACATAATTTTTATTATCCTCTAGTTATTTCTTTTTGAAACTTTTATGGTGAAATAAAGGTTGTGGTTTTTAGAATCTGGAAGATTCAATCATGACCCAAAATATACAATATATCTGTTTGCTCGTGGCACATTTAGATAGGTAAGCAAGTAGAAAATATAAACTTGACTTTTGCTACTGTTTACTACAATTACTACACTATCATTTTAATTATTTTATTATTTAAATGATACCCACTTCTAAAGAGGGTTTGAAGTTTCTTGTGTTACAATGAAAGAAAATATGACTTAAAAATAGCAATATCGCATATGCAATTGTGACACAAGTTAGATTCTATTAAATGTTCTGTTATTTTAAACGACTATATTTTTTTCCCCAGAAATTCCTAATAACCTAGGCAAACAAGAAACTTGCATGGAATTTGCAAACAAAATAAACACACATCACACACAAGATCATCTTCTAAAAGAATCTGTTCCTAGTAAAGGAAACAGAGAACTCATTCATTTTTCAATTTGACTTCATGGCCATTTCTTTAAAGTATACAATCTTAGAAGTTAAAAAGTTTGGGAGACAATAGTGTGAACTGAAGAGATCAAAATAGACACCTCTTTACAACAAACTAAGAAGAACCCAAAAGTTAAGGAAAGTCCCGCTGGTAAGGCAAATTTCTAAATTCCTAAGGCTGTAAACTCCCTAACAATGATTTACAAACCAGACCACCGAAAAGGCTTCAAATAAAATGTGACAATGCATTTGTTCTATAGGGTTTGCCTATTTTAAGAATTGTTGTCTTCTATATCCCACTTTATATTTTGGTACCAAACATATCTAATTTAATTAATACAGCATTTAAAGACAAAAATGTAGAAAACTAAAGGAAGTTTTTCTCATACATGTGATATAAAAACAAAGGTTTGGTCTTCGTTCCCAGTTCTGGCCCAGAGCTCCTAAAACCTTTGTATTGTCCAAGTGATAAAAGTACGTTTTGTTATTTATAACAAGCCTTTTTAGATCAGACCCGACTTTATGCTAACAAGGTGATTTAGGATTGGGACTCTAGATAGTCTTAGGATAGGGCTGATCACCAGAAGGACTGAGTGATTAGAGGGACTAGAGGATTGGAATATTCAGTCCCACCCACCAACTTCTGGGAAAGGAGAAGAGCTGGAGAATGAGCTCTATAAAAACTTTTGAACAACCAGATTTGGTGAGATTCTGGGAGGCAGGCTCGGAGCAGGCATGGAAGTTTTGTGCCTATGGCTTTCTCTCCCATTACCATGCCCTATAAGTCTCTTCCATTGGCTGTTTCTGAGTTGTATCCTTTATAACCAACTGGTAAATGTGAATAAAGTATTTTCCTGAGTTATGTGAGCTGCTCTTGCAAATCATAGAACCTGAGGAGAACACGATGGAAAACTCCAAATTTATAGCTGGTTGGTCAGAAGTATAGGTGGCTCCTGGGACTTTTGACTGGCATCTGAAACGGGAGTAAAATTGGGAGCCAGAATATAAATTATATTACTCTGTGTGATATTTCAAAGGAAAAAGAAAATCACCTACAGCTAAAGCTGACAAATTTTCTTTAAAAAATTTAAAATAAGTTCAGTCCCTTCATGTTTCTAAACAAGACTGAGTATTTATAGTCTTTTATTTTACTTTTTCCTTTGTAACAATAATGAGAGGAGACTGACTTGAAATTTCAGTGAACTTTATGTGACATACATGTATTTACTGGGCAACAAAACACTTGTACATTTAATAAGTTGCAAAAGAGCTGTAAACTTTTAAATGGTAAAGGAAATCTTGTTTGCAGGGTTTATTGGCCTTATAAATAAATCTCACTGAATTATATCACCTTGCCACTTCCCTGACCTGTACATAAACATTCTAACTCCTCTTTAGAGGATGATAAATATTAAGCACAAAATAAGAAGATTAGAATTCAGTTTATATTCCAAAAACAAACTGAATAAAGAGAAAAAAAATCTAGAGCTAAGGAAAATAAGCATTCTCTCATCAAGTTAATCGAAAATTTTTTTCCAGGTTTTTTTGTTTGCTTGTTAGACTTTTGAATGAATATAATTGGCTTCTAAGAAATGAACACAAAATGAAGTCCTTATTAAACTACTTAACACAATAACTACTTACAATTCTGACAGTCTGGTCAAGTGCTCCGTGTTCCTGAGAACCTACTGGCATGTAAAGAAATTCTATTTTGGCATTTACTAGACTTGGCTGGTACAGATGTTAGCCCTAGGTTCCAGACCCAAGCATCCATCCAGGGCTGCACAGACTTGCCCTGGGGTATCTCAGTAAAAGTCTTTGATTCAGGTCCTACACAGAAAGGCTGATTCCACGTGCTTTCAGACTTGAGACTACTTCTCCCTTCAGTAATGGCTATATTTCTGGTCTATCCAGACTTCTATTTACTTTTTTTTAATGTTGCTATATGTTTGTTAATTTAGTTTTCTTCTATCACATCTCTGTGTTTGTCAGAGAATGGAGTATTTTCAGGTTATACTAAATCTGTTATTTTAAACCACAGGCCTATATTCTGATTCTACAATAGAGTCACATGGAAATTTGTATAGTGTGATGATTACTCAAAAATTACTAGTAGGACATTGAGATTGCTTTTGCTTATAACTCTTGTATTGAATTAAAATTTTTTAAAAAAAGTTAAAATACCCATATGGTTTAGAAACTAAAAATATATTTTTATTAAAAGTTCTATAATTTAGGTGTATTAAGCACGAATGTATTCTCCTCTGTGCATGTGGTGGGGTTTATTGTAAAATAATCCCAGGCCAGGCGTGGTGGCTTGGCCTATAATGCCAGCACTTTGGGAGGTCGAGGTGAGAGAATTGCCTGAGCCCAGGGGTTCGAGACCAGCCTGTGCAACTTGGTGAGACCTCGTCTCTACAATAAATCACAAAAACTAGCCGGACATGGTAGCGCATGTATGTAGTTCCAGCTACTTGGAAGGCAGCGATGGAAGGATCGCCTAAGCCCAGCAGGTCGAGGCTATGGTAGCTGTGAGTGCACTACAGCACTCCAGCCTAGGTGACAGAGTGAGAATCCAACTCAAAAAGAAAAGAAAAGAAAAGATAAGAAAAGATAATCCCATTGGGTCATTGTTCTAGAAAATGCCCTCATGTCAGACTCCTTAGGTTGCCCAGATACCACAGGGAAGACTTGTCCAGTCTGAGTTCTGGCAGCTAAATTAGAGCACAAGTAGATAAACATTTATTTAACCCTTTCATTTTTACTATGGTACATTATGAATTGAGTTGTATTTTCCCAAATTCATATATTGAAGCCCTAATCTCTGTAATACTCACTATATGTGAGTATATTTATTTGGAGATAAGACTATATATTTGTAATTAAGGTTAAATGAGTCATAAAAGTAAAACCTTTTCTCTTAATCTGATAGAACTGGTGCCCTTAGGAATTCTTATAAGAAAAGGGAGGGAAACCAGAGATCTCTTTCTCTCCCCCAGTGCACAAAAGAAAGACCATGTGAAGATATAGTAAGAAGGCAGTCATCTAGAAGCCAAGAACTTTCACCAGAAACTAACCCTGACATCACCTTGATCGTGGACTTTCAGCGTCCAAAACTGTACAAAACTAAATTTCTCAAAAACCTTGTTGTTTAAGCCACTTTGTTTTAGCTACCTTGTCTGTGGGGCTTTGTTATGACAGCCTAAGCTGACTGATACAGTATACATTTCCTCACCTGGGACTCTGTCTTCTCCCTATACCAGAGATTAACCCTTTAGTCATCTCCTGGAGTGGAGGTGTGGAAGGATTCACCTGGCAGCATAGAGTGAGCCAGGGGATCTGGAATTCTAATTACATTTTAGGTAAATTTTGAACAAGCTTCCTTTTTAAATTTTTACCTTTCCTTCATCTTCACTTCTTTGAGTGAGTCTTAAACCTTTATCTTCAGAGTAAGCAAGTGACTTTTTATTTTTTTGCCTTTGGGAGATTAAGATTTGTTTTATTTTTTTTTGTTTTTTGTCTAAGGCAGTTACTCCTTTGTCTATATGCTAACCAACTTCCCAAAAGATGTTGTGATCATCTCCTTTGTCATTCTATTTTATGGGGGTTTAGACTTTTTAGAATTTTTTGCTAATCCCATTAAAAATGCTTTAATGAGATTTCAAAAAAAGAGCACTTAAATGCGTATGTTCAGTCTTCTATCAACTGGAAAATTATGTCTCTTTTGAAGTGTAAATCACAATGATTAATTTTACATTTCTTTATAGCTTTCTTTTCTGGGAGTCCCATGAGGGTAAAAATGGTAAGTGTTCTTATTCATTTTTATGTCCCCAGTGCCGGCCACAAGTCCTGACATAAAGCAGAGGGCCAATAATTATTTTTTGAATAAAAACATACTTCCCAGATTGTAATGATTTACCAGTTGCCATAAGTAAGTCCGACTTTCCTTATTTTAATTCTGTTTCCCTTACAACCCAAGTTTATTTGTCTGTGATTACAAGCCAAGATTCAAATAAGGTAGGGCAATAAAGATATTTTTATACTTGCTTACAAGGAAATGTTTAAAAAAGCCTCTTGAAAGTTAGGGTTCCCTTAAGTCTTCAAATATTTCCAAATAACACCACTATGGTTGTCAAAACACCATAATTGTTTTTGTTCAGTAAATTGCACAGAAGATTTCAGACAATGCTGAATATTCAGCCCAATTAAATAACTTTTTTCAAAATGTTAACACATATACCATCTAAAACTATCTTAATTACCATCAACAGTATATATACCTCACTTTAAGAAACACTGTGGACCCCAAACAGCATCAGTTCTATTATTTTCAATAACACAAAAACCAAATTTAAGTAGACTGCCAAAGATTAAAATGAGTCAAAACATGATTGGTGTTTCACACCTTTAGCATGTGAATGTTAGTGTTCATTTTATAATATAGTGAAATTATAGAACATTTATTTCAGTTGCTTTTTATGATATTTTTATGACATTTATTTAATTAGAAGTTAATATGACATGTGTTTCGTTGTTGTTTTTTTTTTTTTTGAGTTGGAGTCTCACTCTGTCGCCCAGACTGGAGTGCAGTGGCCGCTCCCGGCCACCGCAGCCTCGACCTGCTGGGCTCCGGCGATCCTTCCGCCTCAGCCTTCCAAGTAGCGGGAACTACAGGCACGCGCTACCATGCCCGGCTAATTTTTTTGATTTATTGTAGAGATGAAGTCTCGCCAAGTTGTCCAGGCAGGTCTCGAACCCACGGGTTCAGGCAATCCACTCACCTCGGCCTCCCACAGCGCAGGATTATAGGCTGAGCCACGGAACCCGACTTGACATGTGTTTTTTATAGGGGTAATAAATATTACTTTAAAAAGAATAAAAGAAAAATAATAACATATATTTTATTTTTGTACTAAATAAACTGGTTATGTTCATTATAGCAGCCTATGAATGAATGTCTAAGTTAATGGTATACCTACCCTTTACTGTTATGGGTTAAAATAGAAAATCAGGATGTGCTTTGATAAGATTTTGATTTTCTAACCTATGACTTAACCTAAATAATAATAACCTTACAATTCTTTTAGAAAAAAAAATCACTGTGTTTTGTACTTACCTACAATGTCCTTCATAAGACCTGCAATACACTCATCTCCTGAAATCCAAGGACGCTTCCCTGATTCATGACCATAGGCTCCCCTGAAATTGAGAAGGGACATAAACGTTTCTTAGTTTTTGTGTGCTAAATATCAGTTTTAGTAAATAAACATTTCTATGTGGGTCTTTTTAATGTCTTAGTAATTATATGAAAGCATGTTATTTTAACTGCCACCCGAAAAAAATACTTGAGATCAATGTCTTTAATTTATCACTTAAAATTTTTTTTAGTTTTCTTTTTATTGAAGGGAGATTGTTCATATACTATTTTAATATTTTGCTGTATTTTAGAGACCAAGATGTTGCTATCTACCTCTGTCATTTTGAAATTTTCAAGACTAATTGAACACAGCACTTATACACCTTTAGCATATGGTAGTATCTTTACTAAAACATTCATACTATTTTTTAAGCTAGATATCAAAATGATTATACGTTAGTTTTAAATAAGTGTATATATAACATATGACTATGCTCATGATATTTTAGGTAGATATTAAAACTTAATAATAATTAAAAACAATGCTGTTTAGTTGGACCTAATTTCTAGCAATATTACAGTTCAATTTTATTATTTTGGTAAACATCCCAAGAAGTATAGTAGAAAAATAAAAAAATACATAGAGTGTTTCAACTCCCTAGAAGTTCCCATGAAATGAGGAAGGCAAATACACTTGAAAAATATAGAAGAAATTGAAACAAAGTTTAAAGGAGAAGTGCTTTAGAGTGCTGTTGCGTATTGTATGTTCTAAAGTTCTAAATTTGGTAGCTCTCAACATTTTAGAAATCCAAAAGCTTTGTAAAACTGGAAAAAAGGAATGAGCATGTGCTTTTTGTGTAGGGCAAACCTGGGTTTGAATCCATGCACTAAAATTCAGAAGTTGGCAGTGGTGAGCTGGTAAACATGCTCTAGGAGGTGTAGTCAGACAAGAAGATTGGAGCACTGGTTTTCATCCTTTGCTGATTTTCATGGTGTAAATACTTTCATCATGGACAATTTCATGCTCCCCCTAAAAATTCTAAGTATTTAACAACTCGTTTTTGTCACCAACTATAAGCCAGTTCCAGGTTACTACTATTTGTGAGACCACATTGATTAGAAGTTTTCTTATTTTTTTTATTTTTGAGTTCTGAATCTCACTGTGTCGCTCCAGGCTTGAGTGTGCAGTGACAGGATCACAGATCACCTCAGCCTCGACCTACTGGGCTCAGGCGATACTTCTGCCTCAGCCTTCCAAGTAGCTGAGACTACAGGTGCACGTCACCATGCCCGGCTATATTTTAAAATTTATTGTTGAGATGAAGTCTTGCTAAGTTGGCCTGCCTGGTCTCAAACTCCTGGACTCAGGCATTCCTCTTGCCTCCACCTCCCAAAGTGCTGGGATTACAGGCGTGAGCCACCACATAAAAGCCTATTAGAAGTTTATAGACCCTAATTCCCACATTTGTAAAAGTAAATGTACCTTCAAGTGTTGCCATGAAAAATAAATGAGGTAACGTGTAAGAGATTGGTATATAGTACCATAGTATCCCTTTGCTGAGTCGTCTTCTTCTCTAATGTGAATCGTATGTTAAAATTCTTCATCAACATGTGGTGTATAGCACAATTTTAAAACTAGTATTTCGATTACCATATAAACTAAGATGACAGAAGAGGACTGTCTTTGAGAATAAACATAGACTGCTAAGAACTAAGGAAGAAGAGAAGGGCAATTGTTAGTTATTACTATTCATATTATTATTAGATAGCCTGCAGCTTGCCTTTTTCTTGATTTTCAATATAAATGCTAAAGACAAAAATCATTATCATTAAATGGTAGTTAAAGGCAGATACTTGGATCTTTTTTTATTTTAATCACATAGAGCTCCATAGCCTTTGCTGATAGCACAATACATCTTATTACATTTAGGTAGTAAAATTCTATGTTCTGCCTCAGAGAATTTATATCTCAGAATATTATGCCACCTACTCTTCACTCTGGTAGACACCGTGGTAATAATCTTTAAGGATACATTTCTTCCTGCAATGCTTTTGGCATCTCCCTCCCTTTAAAATATCACACACAGAGTCTGCTTCTTTATTTTGTCAGCCCACTAGCCTGGGGTAGTGAAATGTATTTAGAAAGTGTTATCCAAATAAACCCAAAGTGAAGTGGCCTGTCATTAGAAAGAGTTGAAGTAGATTAAAGTGCAGTCATAAACATATGTATTAGGGTTAAGAAAAAATACTATATTTCTCATTCAAAACTGCTTAAAATAGTTGCAGCATAACTGCAATCTTCTTTTACAAATGCCGAAAAGGAGAAGAGCATGCAAGAACCATAAAATAAATCATTTCTATGAGTGGGGTGTTTTCTGAGATGCCCATGAGCAGTAGTTGCTCACAAAATTAGGACTGCAGGATGTAAAGCTAATTAGGAAGTTAACACAAACGTGGGTCCTCTTTAAAGTAGAGTCATGCTTTAACTATCCTACAAAGTGAAAAAGTGGCCATGATTTTAGAAAGCTTCCTTCCATGAGTAAATAAACAAGAATTCACAGATTTCCTTAATAATATCACAACTTTTTTTCATGACCCAGTTGATGATTCACCAACAATGATGTTGGGGCAAATCTTTGTAACATGTTATGCCATGTACTTTCCTATAGTTCCTTAATCATACATTTTGGTTTTTTTAAAAAAGAAATTCTTAAATTGAATGAGACTAGAGGAGTGTGCAAAACGGATCTATACTTCTCTGGCGTGTTTTATTAGTGTCCTGCCTGCACAAACACTGTAAAGTCAGTCATTGTCTGTAAGCCAGGTGATTTGTTCCTGATAATGTAATTCTGGGAGACATTTTCATATCCAAATGATCTCACCTAAATTGTCATAAGTTGTTGAAGAACTCCTACAGAGGCAAAACTGTATCAGGTTTTTACTCTTATGAAAAAGAGAGAACACCATTTATCTAGCAAATTTGGCAATGTAGATGAACTAAAATATTGTGGTTGTATCTTAGAACGTAATATCCGTTTCTCAGCTTACAATATGCTCTTTAGAACTGATGAATTTCTCCTTTCTAGCTAAACTTTACCAGTATGATTATGAACTCAATATTCTCTTTTAAATATTAGTAAAAAATTGGTAAATATTCCATATAAAATTTTTTCCTCAAATTCCTTAAGTTTATTGCCTACTCACTCTAGCAGACCCACAGAATACAAGCATATTTTTGCTTCTTATTGTTACAGTACCTTTTTGTGGATAATTGCTATGTTTCAAATAAGTTCAATCACCCTCAAAGTTTTCTATTTCACAATATTGCAATTGTCTAAATATTGTCATTTTACAAAACAAATATATTTTTCAAAGTAATGTGTTACTAATCTACTTTAAAAATTCCATAGACTTGAAAATGAAATTGCAGAAGAACAATAAGCATCTTGCAATAAACACAGAGCAAAGTGCTCCTAAGAAAACTCTATTATCACAATTTGCCTTTAATGAGTGGAAGTTTTAGAAGCAGGCATTTAGGTTCTGCTCTAGTCTGAATATGTAGTCTCCAAATTCATGTTAAAGCTTGATATCCAATGTGATAGTATCAAGAGAAGAAAGATTTAGGGAGTGTTTATGTTATGTGGGCTCTGCTCTCATAAATGGTATTAGCACCCTTATAAAAAAAGAGGTGGAAAGGTGTTTGCCTCTTTTGCCAAGTGAAGATGCATAAGTGCCATCTTGGAGGCAGAAAACAGCCCTCACCAGGCACTGAATCTACCTGTGCCTTGATCTTGAACTGTCCAGTCTCCAGAATTGTGAGAAAATAAATTTCTGTTCTATATAATTTATCCAGTCCCAGGGAGTCTGTATAGCAGCAGGAAAAAACTTAGGTCCTAAAATACTTGTACCTCTATTCTTGACTTCCCTTTAGTATAAGTAATCAAAGACGATAGCCATATGAATTATAAGATCAAGCTGCATTATGACCAGAAATGGCTTATTCTGTACACAAGTGGGTAGGCAGTGTGTCTGCCATAGGCCATAGAAGTGAAAAAGATGAAAACCCTAAGCTAAATGGTACTTTCTACTTTATAGGCCCTAGATGGCCAGAAATTTGTTATCTATATCCCTGTACAATATCTCACTTTGTCAAAGCACTTTAGTTATTATGTTACTGGTAAATTTATAAATTTTTAACATTATCCTTTCCAACTAAAAAACTATTTTCATTGTGCATTAGAGTATTTAATAAAGGTGTAACTCTCTTTTACTCAAGTCTTCTCATAATTTTCCATTGACCATGAAGAAAGGGAAAGCCAGGCATAGTGGCTCATGTCTGTAATCCCAGTACTTCAAAAGGCTGAGGAGACAGTATTGTTTGAGGCCAGGAGTTTGGGACCATGCTGGGAAACATAGTGAGACCTCGTCTCTACTAAAAATCAGAAATATTAGCCAGGAACAGTGGTGCACACTTGTAATCCCAGCTACTTGAGAGGCCGAGACTGAAGGATCACTTGAGCCCAGGGATTTGAGGTTGCAGTGAGCTGTGATCATGCCATTGCACTCCAACCTGGGTGAGAGAGTGAAATCCCAACTCAGAGAAGAAGGAGGAGGAAGGGAGGAGGAAGAGGAGAAGAAGAAGAAGAGAAAGAGGAAGAAGAAGAAGTCTGACCTGTCTTGAATATTAGACAAGTAGGAGAAATGGGGTTGAACAACACAAAGAGGGAGAGGTGATCAAGTAAAACTGCAATAATGAGAGATTCTGGATCTAGAGGCAAACTAATACATGGAGAGATTTAGTACAGAAACCAAAGCAATTGTCAGAAAACAAGGAGACATTTCTGGTCTAGTATAAGGACTAACTGCCCACTGAAGTGGTGTGAAGATTACTTCAAACTGAACCTTAGTTAACTTTAGCCTAAAGCTGCCTCCTGACATAGTCTAAATTCGGACTAAAGGCTCTGTACAGAGTGAACTATAAACTAACTAGATGTTGAAACAGATGGTAACCTACTCTTTTGCAAATCACTGAGTTTTGGCCAATCAAAGGAAGCCAACTTTTCAAATGTACTCAAATAAGCCAAATGTGGAGTTGTAACCAATCCAGATGTTTCTATATCTTACGTCCGTTTTCTGTGCATCACTTTCTTTTTTCTTTCAATAAATCTTCTTCAACCAGTTGGAGCATCAGAGTTTTTTCAAAACTATTCTGGTTAAGGGGCTACCAGATTTGCATATCATTCTTTGCTCAGTTAAACTCTGCTAAATTTAATTTGCCTGAGGCTTTTTCTTTTAACACATTTGAACAAAAATCAGCCACAGAGAGAAATATTGTCTGAACTTAAGCAAAGCCTCCTAAAAATACAACTGTCGTTGACCCATCCTCAGAGGGAGGATGAGCCTTAACACCAGGTGGTGCAAATTTAGCCGCCATTAATCTCCCTCATGGGAGCTTCCAGACAGAAAGAGTACTGTCCATTCACATCAGGATAAAAAAGCTCAATAGAAACTTTTATATTTTCCCACTGAAGCCCTAAAACTCTTCCCTTTAGTTAAGTTGGTGTATAAACCTTTACCCCAGGCTGTTGAGTGAGCTATTCCTTGCGGAGTGCTTCCACTTGTGTGTGAAAGAAACTTTTCTCCTGTTATTCTGTCTGTTTTCAATTAATTCACAGGCCTCCAGTCACTTTGACCGAAGTTCCAAGTTGGCAGTGAAAAAGTTTTCCTCCCAACAGAATCTTAGCTGGAAAAGGCCAGAGGTGGAATTTTAAACTAAATATTTGGGAGCAAAAAATAATAATAACGAGAAAATACTTTGGGGATCAAAGATAGAACGTGAGATAGGAGGGAAACAGGAGTAATCATGCACCTCAAACACGCCTGACATTTGTGGGCTGGCAGGACCATGATGTTGACTGGGTCACCACAGTTTAAAATAAGAAGACTAAAAAAAACAAAACAGGTATGGGATTGATGTTTTTTGCTCAGAAGAAAACTTTTAAAATTCAGATTATATTACTTGAAGCACTAAAATGCACCTTCTTTCTGAATCATCTGTCTAATAAACACTTTATAAGAAGGTTTAATTAAGACTATGAAATTTTCTTTTATCACAATGTAAAATACAATATTAAAAGGCAACAACAATAGACGGGTAAACTAGCACCCTTACCTTCAGGAAATACAATTTTAAAGTCTTGATGATAATTAGCCAGTCCCTTACTTAAGTAGGATAACCATAAGAATATGAATAGAATAGCAGAGCAGCATCTTTTTTAAGTGCTTAGAGGATAAAAATGCATAGCCTTGCTGAATGAATATCTATGAGGCAAAGACACTCTCTAAAGTTCAAATTCATTCAATCTAATTCTCTGCGCTCTTTTGCACTAAGGTAAAAAATGAATATTAACAATTTTTTCTTAACTATGACCTCAGTTTATTAAAAACTAAAACATGCTAGTGCAGATGTGATATGTATTTTGCAATTTATGCATAAAAGTTATGCGGATAAATTTATAACAGGATCAAGAAATTATATAATCTTCTAGCATTCATTCCAGTTGTGAGATTACATTCTTAATCACTGAAAGTAAGAATGTTGCAGTGTTACCAAATAGCCATAGTAGTAATAATTAGCACAGTTCATGTGAACTAATTTTTAACAAGTGGGTGCTGCTCACAATATGAAAAACCAGTAGTATAAAGAGTGAAGAGAAGTAGAGAAAATACTTAAGAGGCAAATATTTTACCTCTAAAATTCTTATTTGGTTGGGTTTCATCTTTGGAAAATTGTGTTTCCTAATCTTTAAGTTTGGCTCACTCTCATATTAATTTTTCAGTTTTTAATAATCAGAAAATATTTTAAATATATTCCTGGTTATTTTAGATATTTGAAGGTATTTGAATGTTTAAAATTGTAAGCATAAAATTTTAAAATGCAAATATTTAAAAAGTATTTCTAGTTTCAATTTTATCAACAATTAGCAGGGAAAGACAGAAAATACATAAGACTAGGTTACTTTCCTTAGAGGGTTTGTAATACAACTAAGATTATGTAACCAATAAAAACAGGTATCTCTAAACGCTCTATTCAATAGTAGTAACATTGGGGAAGGAATAATCAATGTGGCTGGGAAGACTGGGCTGAGAAAGGGTTCAGGTAGTGAAAGAGTACAAAAAGTTTTAGATTCAAAAGAATAAAAATAGAACAGAAAAAGTAGAACAGAAGAGATGGAGAGTAATACAGAGATACAGAAATAAATCCACATGGCAAATTAGTGGCAGAGTCAAGAGGACAACTTTTAAAAGTCCTGGTTTAAGACACCCTCATTGTTAGAGCAAACCTGCTCAACTGGCAAAACAGAGCATCTATATCAACAGGTCATGGTCTATTTGTGGATTGTAGTACCTTCTGCTTCACCAGACCTCTTGTTATCCCTGGTAAGTTTTGTTTCTTTATTTACAAAAATAAGTGTTGGGTTGTGCGCCGTGACTCATGCCTATAATCCCACCACTTTGGGAGACCGAGGTGAGAGGATTGCCTGAACCCACAAGTTCGAGACCAACCTGGGCAACTTGGTGAGAATTCTTCTCTACAATAAACCGAAAAATTAGCCGGTCATAGTGGTACGTGGCTATAGTTCCAGCTACCTGGAAGGCCGAGGTGGAAAGATCACCTAAGCCCAGCAGGTTGAGGCTGCGGTGGCCGTAAGCATGTCACTGCCCTCTTCCAGTCTGGGAGACAGAGTGAGGCTAAATCAAAAAAAAAAAAAAAAAAGAAAGAAAGTGTTGATGCTTTAGCCAAGAACTAATCATGAAAAAATGAAACTTCTAAATATGAACTCCTTTGTCACTAAATAAATAAAATAAACTGGTTACACGTGGTTTAGATATGTCAACACAAGGGAGGGACTTAAAATTTTAAATATTTTAAAAGTTGTCCTCCTGATTCTGCCACTAATTTGCCATGTGAATTTATTTCTATATCTGTGGGTTCCATATCTGTGAATTCAACAAACTGTGAATTGTAAATATTCAGGAAAAAAAAAAGATATTACATCTGTATTTAACAGACTTTTATTCTAGTCTCTATTTCCTAAACATTATGGTATAATAGTTATTTACATAACATTTACATTGTATTAGGTATAATAAGTGATCTGGAGATGATTCAAAGTATATGGGCGAATGTTTCTATGCAAATACTGTCATTTTTACAAAAGAGACTTGACCATTGTGGATTTTGGAATCTGAGATAGTTCCAGGATCCCAATCCTCCATGGACACCAAGGGATGATTGTACTAGAATTCTATTATATACCTTTCCAATATTAGACAGCATAATGTGATTTTTAAAATTCCTGTATGAGATACAGAGTAGTAGCTTTTAAGATAATACTTACATTTTTGCCCACTTATCCAGTTCTTCTTCAAGATATGTTTTAACCGTTTTTGGTTGAAGGCCAAGAGAATTTCCCAAGAAATAGATAGCCTTTTCATCCTTATTCACTAAAGATAAATCAACTGAAACAGAAGGGTTATAAAAAATGCCGATTCAATACAAACAATTAATATAATTAACTCCAGGAAGGATAATAAGTAATTTACAATTGTCTCAAGGATAACATCAGGCTAGCTGAAAAATAATTACCCTTTTTCATTTATATTTAAAGTATAATTTAAGCCTATAGAGGCTATTGTGGCAATCTCTCATATTTATTGTGTTCCATGAAGAAATCTAAGCAACTACTTCCGATTGTAAATAGCCAAGGCAATAGAAGAGAATCAAAAACAGCTTTTTATTTATTTTTATTTATTTATTTGTTTATTTATTTATTTATTTTTGAGTTGGAGTCTCACTCTGTCATGCAGACTGGTGTGCTGTGGCCGCTCCCGGCCACTGCAGCCTTGACCTGATGGGTTCCAGCAATCCTTCTGCCTCAGCCTTCCAAGTAGCTGGAACTACAGGCGCGCGCTACCATGCCCGGCTAATTTTTGATTCTTGTAGAGATGAGGTCTTGCTAAGTTGTCCAGGCGGTCTCGAACGCGCGGGCTCAGGAATTCACTCATCTCAGCCTCCCAAAGTTCTGGGATTACAGGCTGAACCATCGAGCCCGGCTCAGATTTTTTTATTTTTTTTATTTTTTTGAGTTGGAGTCTCACTCTGTCACCCAGACTGGAGTGCAGTGGCCACTCCCGGCCACCGCAGCCTCGACCCGCTGGGCTCCAGAGATCCTTCTGCCTCAGTCTTCCAAGTAACTGGAACTACAGGCGTGCACTACCACGCCCGGCTGATTTTTTGATTTATTGTAGAGATGAGGTCTCGCTGCCCAGGCGGGTCTTGAACCCGCGGGCTCAGGCAATCCAACTCACCTCAGCCTCCCAAAGGCGCAGGATTACAGGCTGAGCACCGAGCCCGGCAGATTTTTTTTTTTTTTAATATAAAATACATTAGCCTATCTAATCATATTAAACAGTTGTTACCAGAATTTGGGCAAGCACTAACACGCTGCATTAACATAATGACAACTGGTTTTGTCGATATGTTAATTAAAAAAAAAAAACTAAAGAGAAATTTACATAACTGAAGTAGACGTATTGGATTTATACATTTTTTTCATTTGATATTCGTACACCTTTATGCATAGTATTAACAACATATGTGGGTAAAGATTGTTCTCTATATCTACTTTTTCAAATAAGTACGAATTTTGGTGATTTTTATCTAACAACTCATGCCTAACTGCAGATAAAGATTGTGCTTAAAACAGTACAAAAATGCCCAATTGTAAACTACTGAATTTTCTCTTAATTCTATGAAAAAAAGATTAAGCTTGTTTATATTTCATTGGGATCATTCAGTACTATATTCGTTTTTACTGCAAACTACTTAGTTAAAACTTTAAATATCATCTATTTAAACCTGATTGCTCTTATATACAAGGGGGGACCCCAAAAATCCCAGAATCTTTTGGAGGACAGGCCCCTCATATACGCAAATTAAAAAGAGGCACAGTATACAAGAGAAACCCCCCAAAATGTCTCCCTATTCACCCAATCTTGCCCCAAGTGATTTTATTTTTTGTTTTGTTTCCCCAGATGAAAAAAGTCTTCAAAGTGAAAAGTTTTGCCAATGTGGAAGAGGTGAAACAAAAAACAGCAGAAGCACTAAAGGCATCAAAATCAACAAGTTCAAAAACTGTTTTGAGCAGTGGAAAAAGCATTCAATAGATGTATTGCATCAAACAGAGACGTACTTTAAAGGTGACTGAAGCTTAAACATGTAAGAATAAATACACAGCTTTTTAAATTAATAAATTCTGGGGTTTTTGGGGTCTCCCTCATGTACTGTGCCTCTTTTTCATTAGCATCTTTTAAACCTGATCCTTCGAAGATGTGCAAATAATGTTCATACACGTGTGCTGGGAGGATCCTCCAGGTTAGAATACTTATTATTTGCTGGACTTCAGGGTTCAATACGACTCACTGCTTCCTGTCTTCAAGATTGTCATGTTGATTGCTAGCAATCAACACATCAGTCATTACTGATGGTCTCTTCATAGCTAGAGTCCAAATCTAGGGCCTTCTTAAGTACATAGGTGTCTTTCATGTCTACTGTGCTTTCTCTATGCAACTCTTGAGAATATGTGGGCTCTAAGCTCATTCATACTTCACAGTCCTTCAGTGCCAGTTGCTTATACAACTAAACATCTTATGAATTCTCTTAGACAGTTAGGATTAAAGCATATGAATTTTTAGAGAACATAATTCTACCTCTTGTACCCTGCTTAAAGGTTCACTTGATTCACAACTTGTTTATGAACTCAACACTTTCAGCTTTACAAACAGGACTTATCCCAGTTAGACCCTAAGTCAACAGCCATTCATTTGAAGTTCTCCTTTCTTGGCAAAGGCTACTATAATATGATTCCTAGAGAGCTCATTGTTCTTACTTGAGTGCTTCTGAGTAACATTTTAACTCATAAAAAATATCCATTACTCTGTACCTTATCTACTTACTCTTTTTGTTTATATATTCCAAGTTTAACCCATTAACCCATTTTATTTTTGCTTCTTAAATGTAAATAAAAATATCAACATCACTTCAGGTTCAAAAGTTTTTTTCCTCATTGCCAGCTTATGCCTAACAATTCGGAAAACTGCAGTTTGGAAAAGGGAAACAAACATGCCCATTGTAATTCGTGTGTGCCCTTTATTTTATTTATTTATTTTTTTGGTTCCTCAGTGCTGCTGATTCTAATGTCCCCAGTGGATTGGGGAAAGAAAGGCAACAAAACCTTACTCCAGTTAACCTTTAGGTTAACTCTTTCTCTGATGAGGTACTTTTTGTGAGCTCATCAGAAACCCCTCCACCACAAAATTCTGGTGACCAATCCCCAGTTCCCTGAACCAGTTAATGCATACTTAGGTTGATGTCTTATGGTCCCACCCAATACTACCACCTCCCACCTGAAGCAACGAATTTCCAGACCCCTTTTGCTAAAATTATACAAGCCAACAAGCAGACTTCTCATGTATGGTCCTTGTATTTTTTTTTTTTTTTTCACTTTGAAGATTGCTGGTCTCGAACCCCTCAGCTCAGGTAATCCTCTTTTTTTTTTTTTTTTTTTTTTGGAGTTGGAGTTTTACTTTGTCGCCCAGGCCACTGCAACCTCGACCTGCTGGGCTTCGGCGATCCTTCTGCCTCAGCCTTCCAAGTAGCTGGAACTACAGGCGCACGCTACCACACCCGGCTAATTTTTGATTTATTGTAGAGATGAGGTCTCGTCAAGTTGCCCAGGCGGGTCGCGAACCCGCGGGCTCAGGCAATTCACTCACCTCAGCCTCCCAAGGCGCGGGATTACAGGCCGAGCCACCGAGCCTGGTTTGGTAATCCTCTTGCTTCTGTCTCCTCAAGTGCTGGGATTACAGGCGTGAGTCACAGTTTAGCTCAGCAGTTTAGCATAATTCTTAAGGACCCTGGGCTTTTCAGAATGGTTAATGAGCATTGATTTCAGCATCAGGTCACCAGCTGCATTAGCCCCTAACAAAAGTCATCCTGTCCTTTGAAGCTTTGAAGCCAGGCATTGGCTTCTCTCCAGCTGTGAAAGTTCTAGACTGCACCTCCTTCCAATAGAAGGTTCTACATTGAAGATCTGTTGTTTAGAGTAGCCACCTTCATCAGTGATCTTACCTAGGTCTTCTGAATAACTGCTGCAACTTCTACATCAACACTTGTTGCTTCACTTTGCACTTTTATGTTTTGGAGATGGCTTCCTTCCTTAACCTCACGAGCCAACTTCTGCTACCTTTCAACTTTTTTTTTTGCAGCTTTCTCACCTCTCTCAGACTTCATAGAATAGAAGAGAGTCTTTCTCTAAATTAAGCTATGTCTTAAAAGGAGTGTTGAGGCTGCTGTGACCTTCTATCCAGACCACTCAAACTTTTTCCATATCAGCAATAAGACTGTTTTGATTTCTTGTCATTCATGTGTTCCTTGAAGTAGCACTTTTAATTTCCCTCAAGATTTTTGTTTTTTCAATCACAGGTTGGCTAACTGGTACAAGAGGCTGAGCTTTTAGCCTCACTCTGCTTTCAACATGCCTTCCTCACTAAGATTAATCATTTCTAATGTAATGTTTTTTGGTGTAGGACTTGAGCATAGTGGTTTGTTTGTTTGTTTTTAGGATTCCCAACAAATTCTTTATGAGACCTTACTTCAGAAGGTCTGGCACTTAATCCATTCATTATAAATAAAACAAAATAAACACACAAAAACAGAACCCTTAAATATAATTAAATTACCTAAGGTCCAGAAAGTAGTTTACCTTCAACTTAAGGTAGGATGTAGTTATTGTAATTTAAGATTTAATTAAGTTCATTTAAAATATTTAAAAATTCAGTAATGAAACACATATTAACTAATTCTAGAGCAAAACTTTCCAACCCTGTTCACATGATCAAACATAGAGAATCAAATTGTTCAGCATGTTGTAAAGCTAAAATGACCACTTGAGGACAGAGGTGAAAGGCCCAGTCCAGATACCCCAAGAGATAAGAGAATAAAAATCTGAGTATACTTCCAACTCGATCTCTCTCTCTCTCTCTCTCTCTCTCTCTCTCTCTCACAGATTCATTATGCAAACTCATACTGAAAATAAAGGTTAATTTTAACATAGAAACCAAGTCTATTTTTTTTAATTGAAGAGGAAATCTCGAAATAACACTATGTTTTGATGAAAAAAAAAGTAATTTTCAACATTTTTAAAGTGTCTTTTCTGTGCAGAGAATAATTTCTAAAAATAAATTGTGATGAAAAGGAATTCAGATGTTAATGACTTTGTTTATCAGGTACCAGCACATACCTGTGATACATATGCTATGGGGATTGCTGCATATCCATAAGCTATATGCTTATGTATATCGATGCTTATGGAAGTCTATAAACATCTTAGAATGATTAAAAACTAACACAAAACCTGACAATATCAATTGAGGGTAAGATGAGGAACAATAGATACTCCTATACATTGCTAGTGGGAATGCAAATTGCAAAATGGCACATCCAACCTAGAAAAAATCAGATAGTTTTTTATAAAGTTAAAAATACATATGTAAGCTATTCTAGCAATCAACCTGTAGTATTCTAAAGCAAGAGTTGACAAACTGTGGCTTGTGTTCCAAATCAAGCCCATGATGTGTTTATGTATGCTCTGTAAGCCAAGAATGTTTTCATATTTTTAAATGGAAGAAGAAAAATAAGGAAAAGATAAAGAAAAAAAAAAAAAGAAGAGGAAGAAAGTATGAGGCCTGTCAAGTGATAAATATGCACTATTTGACCTTTTGATAAACAATTAAGCAAAAAAGTTTAATAAACAATTTATACTCACACAAAATTCTATGCATATGTGTTTATGGTAGCTATTTATAATCACCACAACTGGCCACAACTCAAATGTACTTTAAGGGGTTAATGGATAAACTACTGTACTCCATCTCTAGAGTAGAAAGAATATTGTTCAACAATAAAAATGAACACTTTATGAATATAATTTTGATTACTCTCAATGTAAAGAAAATTAGTCTCCAAAGATTGAATACAGTATATAATTTGTGGAAAATGCAAAACCATAAAGATGGAAAATGTATTTTTTGGCTTTCAGAGATTAGGGCTATAGTGGAGAGACTGATTACAAAGGGCTAGCATTAAGTAATTTTATGAGAAGTGATGGAATCATTCTATGTACTGAGAGATGTGTTTAAATGATTCTATACATGTGTTAAAACCCAGATTGTTCACCAAAATAATCAGTTTTAGGGACTGTAAATTTAAATATTAATAATAAATTATCCTAGTGAACAAATTATTTATTTTGCACTTCTGTCATTAGGAAAGAGAGAATTCCACCATTCCTTCTTAAGTTGGGAACAAATTTGTAAATGATAAGAGCAGATTTTAGAATACAATTAAAAAATAAAATGCTGGGAACATTGTGGTCCAGTAACACTTGCTATATAGAAGTATGAATAAGAACAGTAGAATAAATATGAATAAAAACAGGAAAGGAGACAGTTTTAAATGTGTCTAACTTAAATGAATGCCCTATGACATTAATTTTAAAAAGACTATTTGGAACCTGTAATACCAGCACTTTGGGAGGCCGAGGCGAGTGGATTGCCTGAGCCCGAGGTTTGAGATTCACCCAGGCAACTTGGTGAGACCTTGTCTCTACAATAAATAATAAAAAAAAATTAGCCAAGCGTGGTAGGGCATGCCTATAGTTCCAGCTCCTTGGAAGGCTGAGACGAAAGGATCGCTGGAGTCCAGCAATTCGAGGCTGCAGTGACTGGGAACGTGCCACTCCAGTATGGGCGACAGAGTGAGACTCCAACTCAAAAAAAAAAAGACTTGGCCTGGCACGGTGGGTCATGCTTGTAATCCCAGTGCTTTCAGAAGCTGAGGTGGAGGGATTGCTTGACCCCAGGAGTTTGAGAACAGCCTAGGCAACATAGCAAGATCTCATCTCTACAAAAAAATTTAAAAATTGGCTGGATGTGGTGGTGCATGCCTGTAGTCCCAGCTACTCCTGAGACTAAGAAAGACGGATCGCCTGATCCCAGGAGGTCGAGGCTGCAGTGAACTGTGATTATGCCACTGCATTTCAACCTGGGCAACAGAGCAAGACTCTAACTCAAAACAAACAAATAAAAAGAATATTTATATACACAATATATACAAGAGTAGAAAATATGTTTAACTGTGGCATTTAAATAGATTCACTCAGATCCATATGTTTGGGTCACTGAAAAAATAAAAGCTTGGGGTGAATTTTAGGTAAAACTCCACAGATTGATATTCAAATAATGGCCATAGAACAATGGTTAGCCTGAAAGAGGTGGTTCCCAAAGGAGGGCACACAGCAGTTTTCCCCGGTGCTGGTAATGTTCTGCTTCTTGATCTGGGATCTTGCAATGTAGATGTGCTCTTTGTAAATTCATAGAGCTATATGGTTTGTACATTTTACTGAATAAAAATGTCTGCATTCTTCTCTTTATTATTATTCAGAATGTGATGAGGGAAGAATTTTGTTGTTGCTGTGTGCCTTACTATATTAAATTTCCTGGTATTGTGCTGAGGAAATATTTGTGTTCTTTTTCTTTACAGAAATATAAGGCATCCAGACGCGGTGGCTCACTCCTGTAATCCCAGCACTCTGGGAGGCAGAGGCAAGAGGATTGCCGAGTTCAGGAGTTTGAGAGCTGCCTGGGCAACTTGGCGAGACCTTGTCTCTACAATAAACCAAAAAATTAGCCAGGTGTGGTGGCGCATGCCTGTAATGCCAGCTACTTGGAAGGCTGAGGCAGAAGGATCATCTGATCCCAGCAGGTCGAGGCTGCAGGGGCCACGAGTGTACCACTGCACTCCAACCTAGGTGACAGAGTGAGATTCTGACTTAAAACAAACAAACAAACAACAACAACAAAAAACAAATACAAGTTTATGCTCCCAACAAGCTCTTTGGACTTTGAATATGACTCTAATAATTTTCAGGAAGTGGATCATGACAGTCCACTTGCACATACTCTGTATGTTTCTTGTGTAAATTTGAACCCATTAGTCTTCTCTAAGATGTAGAATGGTGAGTAGGATTGCATCTCATGGAAGGACTCTCCATATTTTTAGGGTTTACAAAAAAATTTCCACATACTTGAGGATAAAAATCCCCTGAAGAAAGAATTCACAAGACAAAAAAGATCAAACATTTCTTCACACAAAGTTGAAAGAATAAACTTTCCTGTTGAGAATTGTTCTATCACCAATCCCTTGTCCTATAGCTGAGGGACAACTGGTAACATGTTGCCAAAATTATGGAACAGTTGGGTAGGACTTTGAATTCCAATGCAATTCATGTTGATTTTGGATATTGGGGCCAATACATATTTTAAGAGTAGGAAAAAGTTGTTCTCAACAATTTACATTATTTTAGAATTTTGTGTTCTGTGAACCAAAAAAGACATAGGCAGACAACAGGTCCAGAATGGACTGTTTGGCTGAAAATAAAATTCACCTCTCTGTCTCTCTCTCTCTCTCATATCTTCTTTCCTCAATGTTCAACCAAAATCAAGCCCTTACCTTCCTTGAAAAAGGACATTCATTCATTTCCTTTTGCCCCTTGTTTTTATTGTTTCTTTTCACAGCAAGTTTTCTTGTAAAAGAACTCTAAAAACCTCATTTCCAATACCTCGTTCCTTCAATTCACCTAGAAAAATATAGTTTTCTTTCCTGTCATTCCAATGAAACTGTTAAAGTTAAGACAGTTTAATAAAGCTCTTCTAACTGCTAGAATGAAAGGCTCATGCAGCCTAAGTAATACTTGATGATGGCAAACCCTCCAATTTCCTCGAATGCCTCTCTCTTCACTTGGTTTTACAACACTATATTTTCTGTATTCTTTTATGTCTCTGGCTCTTTCTAGAGCTCTTTATTCACCTGTGCTTAAAATTTTGTTTCCACCCCCTTCTTGTAATTCTAGGTATGATGCCTAGACAATATAGTTCATACCCACAGTTTCAGTATGACTATCAAATTTATATCTTCAAACTAAACTCAACTAATAGCTATGCCCTAAGTGCCATTCTGTTTTTCTTTTAAAATAATAGAATTGTTAGCTTTACATGTGGCTACCAAGTACAAAATATATATATATTCTACTCTTAGTCTTCTTTGCAGATAGGTAGGGTCATGACCAAATACTGGCCCATGGGGCTTCAATGAACACATTATGAGGCAATCTTCCTCAAGGAAGAGCACATAATCATTTTTTTTTTTTTGTCTTTTCTTTGTCCTTGATTGCTTCATGCTGCTGGAAATACAGCTAGTGCCTTTTTTGGACTCTGAGGTCAAGACCACACATGGCAGAGCAACAAGAGAGAAAACGAACAAACAAACTAGGTTTTCTTTAAATGAACAGCTCCCAAAACTAATTAATTGTATCAGTGAATATCACCACTATTCACCTAAATCAGAAACTCTGGCCCATGATATGTTTTTTCTATTAAATCAGATTTATTTAATGTGTATTTCAAATATTTCTTGAACTTCCATTTTCTCCACCTTCATTACATTTGCTTCTTCAGCCTTATTGATAGATACCCACACCTACTTATTTATCCCATTGTTTCCAATTATCCTATTATCTCATATTCCCCATCTTATATCTTGTTATTGCTAATTACCCACATCCATCTGTTTATGTGACATATTTTGATCATGTAGAACTTTTCTTAGAGATCAGAACAATTATGCTTTCCCTTGGTTGTGTCTTTGCAAATGCTGTTCTCTCTGAATGATAAGAGCTTGGTTGCCTTCATGCCAAGGTCTGACTCCCACTCATACACAGAAAAATATGGCAGTCCCTACACTCAGGGAGTAGATAGTCCAATACAAAATAAAAGACAAGATGACAAAATAAGTCCACTAAAATGCAGAATTAGAGTGAGATGAGAATGCCACAACGTCTACAAAATCAAACTTTTAATTAAGAAATAATGTTAATTGGTTTTCTTACGAAAATTAGATATTTAAGTCAGATTATTAAAAACAGGTAGTTATAAATATGTGTCCTTTCATAGCTGGATAAAGCCTTTAACATAGCTGTATCTGTTGTTAGATAAAGGCTTCTAGTTTACAGGGAAAAAATGTGCTTTCCCTTATTTCATGCACTGATACTTCATACCTATCACAGTCTTCTAAGCCTAACAATATAGAGTTTAAGAGAATTTATTATGTTCTGTAGAATTCCTAGAGACAAACTTAGGCATGACTGCTTTACTATGCCAATTTTATCAGAGGCCAAATAAGTACATAGGCAAAGTAATCGTAGATATTGCTTAGATAGCTTTAAATTTATAACAGCTTAGCTTATTGAGTGATGCTCAGTGGTAATTTACTGATCATTCTTCTGTATGTGTGACAAGATTAAAGGAAAAAAATATTTGACTATGTAAAGAACTGTGATAGGAGCACTGTTTAAAAAATGTTCTCCAAATATAGTTTACAAAGATTAACAGTCTCTGGTTAATGATCTATATAGAACAAAATACTGGCTTGTTCAGTAGATTACTGGTTACCTAGGCTGGGGGTGAATAAGGAGAATGAAAAAATGTTCTAAAATTTAATTAATTGTACAATCATATGTACTTACTAAAAATTACTAAATTGTATACTTAAAATAAGTTATTTTGTGATATGTGAATTATATTTCAATAAAGTAATTTTTGAAAATAGCAAGCTTGAGTCAAGAGAGCCGGGTCAGGCATCACAATATTTGGAAACCATTTCTGGCTCTCCTATTGGTCAGGTATATGAATTGTACTTTTTCACTAAATATCCCTAAGATACATGAGAGAGTATGTTGATAGTCTTAAGATTAAAAAAAAAAAATCAAATAAAAAATAAAAGCCGGGCTCAGTGGCTCAGCCTGTAATCCTGCGCTTTGGGAGGCTGAGGTTAGTGGACTGACTGAGCCTGTGGGTTCGAGACCCACCTGGGCAACTTGGTGAGACCTCATCTCTACAATAAATCAAAAATTAGCCGGGCGTGTAGTTCCAGCTCCTTGGAAGGCTGAGGCGGAAGGATCGGTCCAGGCTGCGGTGGCCGGGAGCAGCCACTGAACTCTAGTCTGGGCGACCGTGTGAGACTCCAACTCAATAAAAAATAAAATAAAATAAAATAAAATAAAATAACATAAAATAATGTAAAACAAAATAGAAATGGCAAATGTATAGATTAAGAGGAAATTAAGACAAAAAGAAAAGCAATGCCTGTGGAGTTTATGAAAACTATGTGTGCCGAGCTTGGTGGCTCATCCTGTAATCCTGCGCTTTGGGAGGCTGAGGTGACTGGATTGCCTGAGCCTGGGGGTTCAAGACCCGCCTGGGCAACTTGGCGAGACCTTATCTCTACAATAAATAAAAAAAAAATCAGCCGGGCGTGATAGCCCATGCCTGGAATTCCGGCTACTCGGAAGGCTGAGGCGGAAGAATCGCCAGAGCCCAGCAGGTCAAGGTTGTGGTGGCCAGGAGCGGCCACTGCACTCCAGTCTGGGTGACATAAAAAACTCAAACCAAAGAAAACTATGTCCAACACTGATCCCAAAACTACAAATTCAAACAAGAAAGGAACAACTTTTGATTATCTAATGAGTAAAGATTTTAATAACTGCTAATATCCAAAGTCAGAAAGACAACTACTTTTATTTTTGGAGGGAATATAAATTTGCAAAACTGGTTTCTGGAATGGTAGTTTGGCACTCTGATGCAATAGTCTGAAAAAGTTTGTCTTACATCTCTACAAAACCAATGCATCTTATGGGGGCGATCCAGTATGCTCTCAGAGATCTAGGTATAACAATGTTTCAAAAAGGAATTTTTATAATAATAATAAAAAGAAAGATCATTTCCCATATGTATTCCTTGCAATTTTTTCCTTTTCTCTCTCTCTGTCTCCCTACACCCCTCTCTCACTTCCTCTCTCCTTTTTTCCCTTCTAGTTTGTCTTAGTTTTCAGCTGTGATTTTCAGAACAATGTTGACATTGTACACAAACTGAGTAAAGATTTTTGACCCTTTTCTCTAATAACATCTAACACACCATCAGAAAATAGAAGAAAACGTATTTAATAATTTTCTTTTTAGAAATCCAGACAGTTTGGTGGCGGTGGCTCAGCCTGTAATCCCAGCACTTTGGGAGGCCAAGGCCAGTGGATTGCCTGAGTCAGTGGGTTTGACACCAGTCTGGGCAACTTGGTAAGACCTCTTCTCTACAATAAATAAAAAATTAGCTGGGCATAGTATCATGTGCTTGTAGTTCTGGCTACTTGGAAGGCTGAAGCAGAAGGATCTCCGGAACCCAGCAGGTCAACCCTGGGGTGGCCATGAACGTGCCACTGCACTCCAACCTGGGCAATGGAGTGAGACAACTACTCAAAAAAATAGCAGAAAAGAAAAGAAGAAATCTGGACAAAACATCATATATAATGGAAAATACCAGAAAACCATGTCTGTAAGATTAAAAAAAAAAAAAGCCCAATATTGGGAGTCATGGACCCTTGTATTATTCCAAAACTTGTTTATTTAGTTCTTTGTTTTTCATTTTTCTGGGTTGTCAAAGAACATTTGCTCTTGGTAATATGCTAGTCTCTTAAAATGATTTGACATTGTTTTTAGGTGCTATTAGAAGACTTTAATAAGATAGAAAATACTGGTTTGTTGATGAATTCATATTCATATTCATTAAAAAAAAGAAGAAAATTTTAACACTGTTGGGGCTCAGAACATCAAACTCCAAAATATGACACTGTGATATGGTGAATATGTTGAACGAAGAGAGACGGGGAAGGTTTCCGAAGCAAGGTCTTTCTGACTTCCAGTCCTCCTCCCCATATCTCAAGCCAGGTGAGTCAAAGAAACTGAAATTCCTCTCCCAAAACAAACCATAAAACTTAAAAAGCTCACTCTCTGACCTTTTTCCTTCTCCCTTGTAGATCTTTATGTGATGGGTGTGCTGCCCTGTACCCAGAGGGAAGGAATAATACACAGAGACCAGGACTAATTTGAACAAACAGGTCTTGCTGAGTGTCCCCCAGTTTATCCTCCCCATCATATTTCTCCACAACTATCCACTTTGTTCCTCAGACTTAGCATAAAAAAAACAAACTTTCTCTGGGTCTTTGGATCTTCATTACCATGTTGTGTAAAAATGTGTTAATACATTAGTTATGCTTTTCTCTTGCTAATCTTTTTTTTTTGAGTGTTGGCCATGACCCTTGTGATGGATGAGAAAAGGTGTTATCTTTTTGCCCCTACAACACCATGTGCTCCTGAGTTGGTGCCTTTGTGCAAATACAAACTTGAACCACCACCAGACTCGGCTCCACCAATAAATCCATGGTACACACTCCCTCACTTCATTCTCATCTCTCTCAGATGGCACCTCATTAGCATTTCCTTCCCAGATGACCTTGGGTACTTCATCTTCAAAGTCCTTGTATCATTAGAGCACTACATGATAGCAGAGTGTGTATTAAGTTGTTTCTGAGTTTGGTTATTATCTGTCTCCCATTAGATGTAAATCTGAGGATGAATGTGACAGCCTTGCTCTTTGGTTCATTCAACTGTTCTGGGAAAAGCGTGTAGAGCAAAGCAAATACCTAATAAATATTTGCAAAATAGATAAATCTTAGAGAGTCAGAAGCATCTAGCGTGAGAATAGTGAGACAAATATTCCTATGATTAGGATACTAAGTTAGCTCTTAAGTTAATAGATGTGATTATATATACAATGCCTTTTTTTTTTTTTTTGAGTTGGGATCTCATTGTCACCCAGGCTGGAGTACAGTGGTGTGACTGACCTCCAGGGCTCAGGCGATCCTTCTACCTCAACCTCTCAAGTAACTGGGACTACAGGCATATGCCACCATGCTTGGCCAATTTTTTTATTTTTTATTTTTTTGGGGTAGAGACAAGATATTGCTATGCTGCCTAGTCTGGTCTGTCTCGAACTCCTAGGCTCAAGCAATTCTTCAGCCCACCAAAAGTGCTAGGGTTACAGGTGTGAGCCACCGACCTGGTCACATAGTGCTTTTTTATTTTTTTAAGTGGATACTTTATTTTAAATATTAAAAATTTGTGCTAAAATAAATATAACGTAAACTCTACCATCTGAACCATTTTCTGAGTGCAGTTAAGTATATTAACATTTTTGTGCAACCTTCAGAATTTTTCTACCTTGCAAAAAGAAATCTTTTTACTCATTAAACAACAACTTTCCATTTTACTCTCTCCTAGCCCCTGGCAACCACTATTTTATGTTCTGTGTCTAAAAATTTGACTACTCTAAATATGTCAGATAAGTGAAATTATCCAGTATTTGTCTTTTCATAGCTGAATTATTTTTCTTGGCCTAATGTCTCCAAAGTTCATTCATGCTATAGCATGTGTCAGAATTTTCTTTCTAAGGCTGAAATTTCATTGTATGTATATACCACATTTTGCTTATCAATTCATCTCCATTAATGGATGTTTTGGTTAATTTACACTTTTGGTTATTATGAATACTGCTACTATGGACATGGGCATACAAGTGTCTTTTGAGGACCTTGCTTTGAATTATTTTGGATATATACCCAGGAGTGGAATTGCTTGTTGTATGGTAATTTTCAATTTTTATTTTATTTTATTTTTCATTTTAGATTTGTGGAATACAAGTGAGGATTTACTACATAAGTGAGATGCATGTAGGTGATCTTTGGGCTTCTAGCTGACCCTCTCTCCCCTTGGTAATGGACCAGGTACCCATTATGTTGCCATGTATTCCCCTCCCACTTCCCTCCCTTTCTCCCCTAGCAGTGCCCAGAATCTTCCAATCCCGCTGTAGTACTAGTGTGACGAGGGTTCAGGACCCGCTTAAGAGTGAAAATGTGCGGTATTCAATTCTTTGTTTCTGTGATAGTTAACTTAGTACAATGTTCTTCAACTCCACCCAGGTTACTGCAAAGGCCATAATTATATTATTCTTTGTGGCTGCATAATATTCCATCATGTTTGTATCACATTTTCTTAATCCAGTCTACTTTAAATGAGCATCTGGGTTGGTTCCATGTTTTTGCTATTGTGAATAGTGCAACAGAAAGCATTTGTGTGCAGGTGTCTTTTTGGTAGAGAAATTTATGTTTCTCTAACTTTATTCCCAGGAGCATTGCTGGATCACATGGAAGCTCAATTTTTAGTTCTTTTATGAATCATAACGCTGCTTTCCATAGAGGTTGAACTAGTTTGCATTCCCAGCAACAATGTAGAAGTTTTCCCTTTTCTCTGCAGCCACACAAGCACCTGTTGTTTTGACTTATTAATAATAACCATCCTTATTGGTGGTATCTCATAGTTTTAATTTTCATTTCTTTGATGATTAGTGAGCCTGAGCTTTCTTTCATGTGTTTGCTGGCTGGTTATACGTCATCTTTTGAGAAGCGTCAGTTCATGGCCTTTGCCCATTTTTTAATGGGTTTTCTTTTTTCCTTTCAATTCATTTTAGTTCCTTGTTGATCATGGATGTTCAGCCTTTGTCAGATGCATAGTTTGCACATGTTTTTTTTCCTATTTGGTGGGTTGTCTCTTTATTCTCTTGATGGTTTCTTTTGCTGTGCAAAAGCATTTCAGTTTAATAAGGTCCCACCTCTTTCTTAGTTTTTATTTCACTTGCTTTTGAGGACTAGGCCATGAATTCATTGCCTACTTCAATGCCCAGTTGGGTGTTCCCTACATTTTCTTCTAAGCTTCTTATAATTTGAGGTTTTACATTTAAGTCTGATCCATTTTGAGTGGATTTTTGTATATGGTGATAGGTAGGGGACCAGTTTCACTTTTCTGCTTGTGGCTAGCTAGTTTTCCCAGTACCATTGTCTAAATATTATTTCCTTTTCCTAATATTTGTTATTGATGGCTCTGTTGAAGATAAGTTGGTTGAAGGATTATGTTTTTATTTTTGGAATCTTTGTCCTGTTTCATTGGTCTATGAGCTTATTCCTATACCAATACCATGTCGTCTATGTTACTGTAGCCTTGTAGCATAGTTTAAAGTGTGGAAGTGTGCTACTTCCTCTCCAGCTTTGTTCTTTTTTTAATTTTTTTTTTCTTTTTTGTAGGAGTTTCATTCTGTTGCCCTGCTGGGCTCAGGTGATCCTTCCACCTTGGCTTTACAAGTAGCTGGAACCACAGGCATGCACCAACACACCTGGCTAATATTTCGATTTATTGTAGAGATGAGATCTTGTACCCTTGGACTCAAGCAATCCTCTTGCCTCTGCCTCCCAGAGTGCTGGGATTGCAGGAGTGAGTCACTGCGCCCTGCTCAGCTTTGTTTCTTGTGCTGAGACTTACTTTGGCCGTTCATGCTCTTTTTGACTTCCATATGAATTTCTGTATTATCTTTTTTAGGTAACTTTTAATTTTTTTATGTTTTAAAGAACTGCCATACTCTTTTCCATAGTGGGGTTGCATCGTTTTACATTTCCACCCACAATGCACAAGGGTTCCAACTATTTTGTATCCTAGGCAACATTTGTTATTTTATCCATTTTTCTATAGTAGTCATGGAATTGGGTATGAAGTGATATCTCACGGTAGTTTTGATTTGAACTTCACTAGAGATTAGTGAACTACAATGCTACATAAAAATTGGGTTCTGATTCAGTATAAAGGCACTGAAGACCAGAGAACACATTAGGGCAGGATCACCATTACCTAGACGTGACTTGTCTCATCTGACCCTGGCTATTTCTGAAGACTTTCACATTTTGTGATACATATATCACCAGGCCCCTTGTCTCTCATCCCCCAAAGAATTTCTTTCCTAAGTTTTATTTTTTGCAATTCACCCATTAGCAGTTTTTTTAAATTCCTTAAGACTTAAATCAAAATTTTTTTTCAAATCTAGAATTACCTAGAAGAATTTTTTCCTATAGCCTCAGATCACTTCATTCATAGCTTTATTTTATTTGGTCTCGTAAAGCTGTCATTTCTATCAATGTCTCCTTTAATTGATACTAAACAATTATAAGTTAGACACAGGGCTTTCTCTTTTTTCCTCCTTCCAGAATTCTACAAGGTACTGAGTACATAGTTGGAGATGAAGACTTGTTTTAGGTACATTATCTGAGGAGAGTTTGTCCTTATGTGTTACATAATATATCGTAGAGTTCTGCAACTCAATCTTATCTTAAAATTATATTAGCTGACCAATTCTGAGTACTGTACCCAAAATTGTATCTACCTCATTTTCTCTGAAGAAAAATGGAATCAGATGATCATAAATTATGTGAAGTTCATTTTGATGAGTTAATTTCATTCAATTTAATAGCCTTCTTCAGTAATGTAATAAAGAGTAATGTAATAAGGAGCTAAATATTACGAATTTTTTTTTTTGAGTTGGAGTCTCACTTTGTCGCCCAGACTGGAGTGCAGTGGCC
>NW_007249335.1:432631-464689 GCF_000164805.1 Carlito syrichta | reverse complement strand
CCTTCCAAGTAGCCGGAATTACAGGCATGCGCTACCACGCCCGGCTGATTTTTTGATTTATTGTAGAGATGAGGTCTCGCTGCCCAGGCTGGTCTCGAACCCGCGGGTCAGGCAATCCACTCACCTCAGCCTCCCAAAGGCTCAGGATTACAGGCTGAGCCACCGAGCCCGGCATGAATTGTTTTTTATTTTTGTGTTTGCTACCTATGTTTTTTGGAACACTTCCCCAAAACCAAGATCAGAGTCAGATTACTATATTATTATTTAAATTCAGTTTGTATTTCTTAGGCATTAATTGTTTCTTTTTCTTGGTAACTTATGCATGTCATCTTTTCTCACAGCATGTAAAGTTGTCTGTTCACATAGTATTTCTCCTAATATATCCAGGTCACGAAATAATATTCCATCTAAGACAAATATTGTACTTTCAGAAACTAGGTGTCACTGTATAAGAGATGTTCTAATATTGTATTCTAAAAGAATTGTTGAGCTGGGCACACTGGTTCATGCCTGTAATCCCAGCACTTTGGGAGGCTGAGGCACGAGGACTGTCTGAGCCTTGGGGTTCAAGACCTGGACAACTTGGAGAGACCTCGTCTCTACAAGAAATCAGAAAACTAGATGGACATGGTGGCATGTGCCTGTAGTTCCAGCTACTTGGAAGGCTAAAGCAGAAGGATCTGAATCCAGTAGGTCAAGACTGCAGTGGCCATGAGCATGACACTGCACTCCATCCTGGGTGACAGAGTGAGACCCTGGCTAAAAAAAAAAAGAATTGCTTTGAATGCCAAGTGCTTAGAGAATAAGTAAATCATCCACCTATAATTTTCAGTCAGTCACTCAATTGTTTAGAGAAGCAGTTGACAGGATAAGCACCCTGTATGTATTTTATTCAGAGAAAGAAGCAAACAAACAAAAAAATCTCAGGCTAAGGTAGGATGATAGGTTGATTTAGCAGCATCAGAAACCTGCTGTTTTTCAGACACAATTGTAATGACTCTATTATACAATTGAACGATGGATTTCCCAAAGATTATAGTAAGCACACATAGTAGCAAAACAAATTAATAAATTCATTTTTAAAAACTTCCCCAGTATTCTTACTTAGAGGCAGATCCCGCATTTTGGGTATATAAAATTGCTCCCTGAAGTGCCTCAGCTCATCTTCCTCATCTAGGTGGAGAGCAACCCTTTCATCTGTTGGGTGACATTTGAGTTTAGCAGCGATGCGTTGCACTGTGTCAGCTGGTAGCTCAAGAGGTGAAGGTGCCATTACAAATTATTCTCTGAAAATGAAACAACACAACAAAGTTTAGCATATCCTCCATTCTTTTCCTGCAGAAAATTAGCTTTTTAGGAACTGCACCATTTGTTTTAACTAAGATTCCCATTTTCCCAACCTTGGAAATACTATAATTAACCAACCGACATTAAACTCTGTGCTGAGTTGTTCTCATATGGGCAACGAAGAAAGTAATAGTCCTTAGGGACGTTGAAAGGATTAAACTAGGTAATAGCACTCAGCACAGACTAAGTTCTCAATAAATGTTAGCTTGTTTAATTCTTATTATCTAGAAAAGTGTACCACATTCATAGCTTTCAAACACATATGAGTTATCTTCATCAATTTTCCTTTAGGTATTTTAATGGAATCTAGTAGTAGAAATGTTTTTTTGTGAAAGTGCAGAAAAACAGTGTCCCAGCCAACTTGTTCTTCTCCCAATCCCACTTTCAGTGGTTTTTAGATCATATTTTTAAAGCTATGGACATACTGGATCCAAACATGAATTTTCATCAATTATGAAAATAATTGATGAAAAAGTGACTTTGCTTTAAATGTTAGTATTTTTTTTTTCATATGAACACCAAAGAGATTCATCCACCTGCTGCTGTTAATAATGAGAAATTTCTTCTTTTTCACCACTGCATGTACCATCTCAGAACACTCAGGACCCTGTAACCACATTTTACTCTTTTCAATCACCATTTAACATTTTCTTCATTTTTGGAAAGAAAATTTAGTATCTCTGAAGGAAATAAATGAGAGTGGAAATTTAATAATATATTTTTAAACTTTGCCCAACTTTGTTTATATTTTCCAAGTTTTAATTTATTTAAATTGAGCAAGAATCATATTAAAGGGGAAGAGTTTGCTCTGCCAGGCTGAATTTACATATAATTTGCTGAGTTCATTCATGCATTCTTCCATCTATTTACTCTTTCAATGAATACTTCTTGAGCATCAACCATGTGGCCTCCAGCAAGGGCGAGAAAGAAGGGTATGAGATAAGTGAGTGCCAACTCTTGTACTGTTTACTTTTTAGTGGAATAATGGAAAAATAAATAATGCAATTTTAGATAGTTTCAAGAGAGTAATAGGACAGAGTCACTAGGGTGTGGAAGAGCTACCTTAGAGGGATCCAGTGCATCTTTCTGAGGAAGAAACATACAAGCACTCTAAATCATGTTATGGAGTGACAGATATTTTTCCTGTATTCTAAATTTACATTCTTCTACTTACTAGGACTCTTTTTTCTCAATTGCCAATGTTCTTTGCTGATGAATCATCCTTTGTATTCCTAGATTAAGATACCAACCTTCACCATTGGAAGTTTTTTAGTTTGCTACCAGTAATGGCTCCCAATTGCTCCAATTCATGCTTTTGGACAAAAGCCAATGATTTCAACATTGATGTTGATGGTGGTTTTAATATCTGACCACAACTATTATTTGTCCCCTCATGAAATTTCCTATTTCTGTGATTTTTCTCATGCCATTCCTTTTGTCTAAAATGGTTTGCTTTCCCTTCTTCAATGTTTAGATTGTAACCACACTTCAAAGTCCTAGCTCAAATGCCACATTTTTAATGAGGTCTGGTATTATGTCTCAGATTAAAGCAGTATTTCTTCCTCTGAATATCTGTAACATTTATGAGCATACTGTTATGAGCATTACTTAAGATAATACATTCTTCCAGGTACTGTATTTATTTGGAAACATGTGTGAATGGAATATATCAGTCATGATCATCATGCCCACAACTTGATTCTAAATAAGTCCCTACCAGTAGCTTTCTGATGAAGGAACTTGTCTTCTAAATAGAGATGACTGTGTCTCTACTACTAGATGTTATCAGTTGCTTGGTCATAGTTTGTTAGAACTCTGTTGGACACTGACCCACTAAGGACAACATAGTTTTAACCAAGATCTGTGCATGACTTTCTGTAAAATCTCTACCCAAACACTGATGATGTCTACCTGAGCATATAATTAAATTCTTTCAGGAGTCTGAGCTGTGAGGTATATTTAGTCATTCAGCTAGAAACAGGAACAAGAATTTTACATATTTACGGGTAAAAGCTATGAAATGTTAGGATCTAGGAGGAAAGTTATCATGAATGACTCATTTTTCAGAGTAAAACAGAACCACTGGTTGTTAAAGCATGAAGTGATTCTAGCAGCAAGTAGGAATCACTTAGTTACACAATGGTGGGGAATTGAACAGCTATGTCTTCTGAAAAGGTGACAGAACAAGTCTATGTTAAGGGTCAAGAAATACTTCATGCAATAAGCTATGTGTAAGGCCCTGGGGGTATCTGTCTGCTTGCCTAAAATTTATGGTTAAAATTACGTGAGTTGTTTTTCTGCCTTATTATCAAGTGTGTCTACTATAAATCTATTACTTAATGGTAGTTTGAGTTACTGGTCTATCCTACTGAACTGTACTCTATCCAGAGACCTGAATTGTGTTTAATTTATCTTTATACTACCTCATTGCTGAGCAGTGTTTAAATGCTCCTCCCAAAATAGCAATTGACTAAAAGAATAATCAAAATAGTTTGGTGAATTATTTGACACAATCAATGACATATTACTAGAGGGACGATCTCTCTCATTTGACAACATGGGAAAAAATTAGAGAAAAATTTCTAGTGAACTTCAGAATCAAGAGAGCTTGCATTATATTTGGGACTTCCTTTGCGTGAGGGGTGGTCAGTACTTTGAGAGTTCATTGGAGATAACTTGAAACTCTCAGTGAGGTTACTTAAATTACTATACAGATTAGTTTGCCACTATCATATTCCAAGTAAAATTCAACTTTCCTTATATAAAAAAATATGCATTAGTTTCTTTATATCTGTATCTTATTTCATCCTTATATCAATCCTGAGGCATCAGAATCATTTTACCCCATTTCAAGACCTAACTATGACATAGCTAAAGGAGAAAAAAAAATGGAATAGAAGGATAACAGAGAGCATGGTATGGTACTGAATTGTGCTGAGTTGGTGAGTCAATTGTGTTCATTTTTGGCAAAATATGTGAGTGTAATATACAGAGCAGAATTTCTGCTCAGAGACTTAAACTTCAACTTTATTTTTCCTTATATCATGCGTCCTGATGTAAGTATACATATAAATATGTATGTATGTATGTATATATATATATATATATATATACACACACATATTTCATTAGATTATTTCATTAGCTTAGCTTATTCCATATCTTTGACTTCTTTTTACAGTCCTGCACTCAGTCTGCAAAGGACCACAGGCTAAGTATGAGTCCATTTACTCTTTTAAATCTATTCTCTCTTTTTATTCCAGTTGCAGTCAGGCAAAAGTTAAAGTGGCTAGGTCCATTTCTGAGCCTGTCACACCTGGGGTAAGGTGAGATACTGGATGGGAGTAGTCTTTCTCAAATGAGTGCACCTCACCCCAACTCCACTGTGCACAACCTCCAACAGAATTAAATATAATCTTTAGATTCCAGAATTGCATAGTACCCTCACTCCAAGAAAGCCATTTATTAACTCATGCTAATTTGCTGCTTAACTCTGTATTCACCTACTACCTAAGACAAGTAGTGTTCAAAAGTCATAATTTTATTGCGTGTTTAGGGCTGCTGTTTGCAAATAAATTGACATGCTCATATTTTGAAATGAAGAAATTAAAATCCATTTTAAAGACTTTAAATTTTATATTCCACATAATTACCATTAGTTGTATTAAGAAGGTGGACATACATACCATATGGTCTCAGGCAAGTCACCTAACATCTCTATGCATCAGTGTTATACAAAGTACAGTTAAATTTTACTTTTTTCAAGGAATAGTGGTTAGGCTGATGACATGAATGAAGTTCTTTAAAAATAGATAAAATATATTTTATAATATTTTAAATGTTAATACCATGTGATGGAAAATTGCTGCTGTGCCCACAACTAACTTTTGAAATTTTGTTAATTGTATTTCACAATTTTATTTAGACAACTACAACTTAAAGCTAAAACTTGTATAATAATTAAAGAGTGATTGTTTTTAAGAAATTACAAAATTGGCTGTGCTCAGTGGCTCAGCCTGTAATCCCAGCACTTTGGGAGGCCGAGGTGAGTGGATTGCCTGAGCTCGCGGGTTTGCGACCCACCCGGGCAACTTGGTGAAACTTTGTCTCTACAATACATCAAAAATTAGCTGGGCATGGTAGCACGCGCCTGTAGTTCCAGCTACTTGGGAGGCTGAGGTGGAAGGATCGCCAGAGCCCAGTAGGTCAAGGCTGGAGTGGCCGGGAGCGTGCCACTGCACTCCAGTCTGGGTGATAGAGTGAGATTCTAACTCAAAAAAAAAAAAAAAAGGAAAAAAAAAAAGAAATTACAAAATTGAGTATCTCCTAGTCACCCACTGGTCTAAGGTTAAATAGTTTTAAATGATTGTTAGTATACAGTAGTTAATCTTTACACAGCTTCATGTTACATGCCTGAAAAAAGCAAATTGCTCACATGAGTTTAAAGTTTATAATCCAATTAAAAACATATAAAGAATGTGCGTAGCTTTTCATTGTGAAAGAAAATCTTAGTATATGTGAACTTAATATATATTCAAAGACACACTTCTTTAAGCATATCATTGAGAAATGAGTGACATTACAGTTACTACTGCACTTTAGGATTGAACTGAACCTAGTACATGAATTGCTTGCTGAGCTTCCCAGTAATAAAATCAGTGCAATATTTTTATTTTATAAAAAATAATAGAGACAATGACTGGGAACAGTGACTCACACCAGTTATCCCAGCACTGTGGGAGGACAAGGCTTGTGTCTAGGAGTTGGAGACTAGACTAAACAATATAATGAAACTTCATCTCTACCAAAAATAAAAATAAGAATAAATAAAGACAGTCTTGTTATGTGGTCCAGACTAGTCTCAAACTTCCAATCTCAAGCAATCCTCTTGCTTCAGCCTCCCAAAGTGCTGGGATTACAGGTGTGAGCCACCATGCTTGGGAAAATCAGTTCATTTGATTAGTGCTTCAATGCTGCCACTAAATAACACTCTATCCTCCTCAAAATAAAAGCAGAAAAGAAAAAAATATTCTGCTACATAGAATTAGGTATATAACTTTCCATTCTTAGGCTAATGCGTCACAAAAAGAAAGAAGAAGAAACTGGTGAAGAAACAGACGTTTCACTTCTCTAAATATTTAATATGACTAATAGCTGCATGAGACATCTAGAGTTACCAGAAAATGTGACTTTAAAGTCTACTTAAATATATCTTTCTTTCTTCTAGATTTTGATCTAATCTTATTTAACCTCTTGTAACTACAAGATTAAATTTAATTTGTCAAATGTAACCATGGTTAGTAGATGCACTGCAGTGTACAATTAGTATATGTGAACTTCTTGGCATCAATTCTTTTTTATTACATTGATAAACTTCATTTAACCCATTTTAAAAAGTGGAACCCCTAGAGAAGTAATCAAATGTTTATTTATAAAAAGAATATGGAAAATATAAGAAGAAATAAACAGATAAAACCTCTAAAGCACTATGACAAGGATTCTAGCAAACAGAAGTTTCAATTGGAAAAATCACTGAGTGTATACTTGTGTAGAGAACGTATAACTATGCCTCAAGCTTACCAGCTAGGATTCCAATGGGGTCCTCAGCTTCCAGAACCTCTCAAGGAACCTCTCAAGTATTCCTTGTATATGAAGGGGCCAGACCTTGGTGTGAGAAGTTCAATGAATTACTCAGACTCCAGCCGAAGGGGAATTTACAAACTAATTTTAGTTCCTCCCACTCTATTTAAGCTGACTGCAAATGTTCAGCCACTGACAAACATTAAGTGAAATGTGCTCCCTTTTGGAAAACCAGCTCCTCTGCCCAAGGTTAAGTGATTCTGTTCTTTAGACTCAGGTAAATAAACATTTCATTGTCCTCTGTTTTGATCTCTGCCGCTTGAGGCTTGAGCTGATAGATTTGTTGTAGAGCTAAATTTCAAATTTTGTGTTCCTTCTTCACTTTGGACTCTGGATTTTTGAGACAATATCCACTGTCAAATATATTGAGAGTTTTCAGTCTGATCTCAAAGTTTATAACATTTTAACATATGAAGCTTTAGTCAAAAGTTTAAAATAGGCTCTCAATTCCACAATACATTTGATTTGCCTAATGTGAGTTAAAACAAACAAACAAACAAACAAACAAAATTCTCAGGTAATAAATTTACACACTTATCAAGGCAATCAAGGAAGAAAGGTGAAGTGCAAACTTTATTGATGCAAATTATTCCTTTAAGTCCATTAATTATCTAATGTTTTACCTCGATTACCTCTTTAGGCTTATTCCTCAGCACCAGTCTTTTGATAGGTACAAAAACTAAGAGCAAAGATTTTCAAAACTGGGACTAAGGATAAAGACTAGTCCAAAATAATTATCTATGCTTTTTTGAGTACTAACAAAGCTTTATTTTATGTAATCATCTCTATCAAGTGCTTGTTGTATAAGCCTTGACAATTCACTAAAACCTTGCTGAGGCTCAGTCTTCTGACTATCAAATGAACTGAAAAGTATCTGTCTCACAAGTTTACTGAGAAAATAAAACTGTACTTGTAGAAAGTCATCGTACCATGACACAAAGCAATAAATGACAATTTTTTCTTAATTAACTTGGTAAAGAGTACTGTCTTCCTATCTCTAAGAAAGAGAAATAAAGCACATAAAACAACTTCACTGTAAGTCATTGACCAATGAAAACAAAATACATTTCACTACATTAATCCCACCCTTACAAAAATCCTACAAATTAAGTAGACTATCTCCAACTTATTCACTTTGAAGAGAAAGTCAACATTCAAAAAATTGATTTTCTATTTTATTTATGACTTGTACTATAATAACATTGAAATTTTTGTTAGGTTCTAATATGTGGACAGTGAATCAGAGAGTGTGGTCGGTGTCATTTTTGAGCCATTCCTTGAACGACTGACTGTAGATATGATATAGTAACAGAAATGGACATATCAAGGTCTTATTTTCACAAGACCTTGCTTCTTCTAAAATCTCTTAATACTTTTAAAAAGCATTTCATCAAAATATTATCTTAAAAACTATTCTTTAACATTGTCACTTTTAAAGCACTTGCTTGTCTAGGCCACACTTCTATTTCTTAGATTTTGTAAGTTTCTATCTTTCTCTGCCTTTAAATTAAATTAATGGGAAACTACAAAACATCAGACACAAAGTGAAATTCAGAGATCTAATGGTAAGCAAAACTTTTATACTAATATAAGCTAATATTTAAGGGGATTTTGAAATAGCAGGTTATGAGCAGAGGAATGAAAGCAAGACCCACTGCAGGGCGAGCTGGGGAAGTTAAAGAAAGAACACAGTGAACTTCTTCTATTCCTTCTTTTTTGGAAACAGAAAAAAAAGTGTTGAGTTGTCTATTAATTTCCACATGTGCCATCCCACTTACAACATGATAAGTTCCTGAGAGGCAGAGACTGTGATTTTTGAGGCAAGGCAGCTAGCGAGGGTTAGACATAGATAGATAAATTTCCTGTAGGCAGGTTTTAGGAAGTGTTCAGACATTTTTTAAAAATTAAATTTTACTCTAGGCCAAGCTGCAGCCTACCCCATCCCCTTAGCAAATCCAAAGAAAATCCCATCAGATGCAAGAGTAGGACAGCCTAACTTTGTAGTTCATGAAACTTTCAGGTTCCCAGTCTAAGACTGAGTACCACCCTCTTCAATTACCAAAGCCATAGAAATGATAATAAGACCACCTTTTAGCTCAGGAACTTGTGAATTAGAAATGTGTGACAGGTCTCCTGCAAAAGACAAGGTGGTCAGGAGAAGGCCACCCCTCCTCATCTCCCACTCCAGGAGCCCAGAGATGTCAGTCTCCAGAGTGGCAGTTTACCTGGGCTACACCCTCTTTAGCATATCAACCACTGGGAAGGTATATCAGGTGTATTGTAAAGAACAAAGGTGCAGTTTCTTTCACCAATTCGCCAGCTCTGATGTCTCCCTTTCTTTTCTCCCTTCTTTCTCTAATAAATTTGGTTTTAAAACTTTGCTGTGTACAAAGACCACTTTTATATCTAACATTGAATGGTAACCCACATCTGTAAAATAAAAAAATATATATATAAAAAATTGGCTGACCAATCTAACATTCATTTTAGAAATGAGTCATTAGCTGGGCCTAGTGGCACACGCCTGTAGTTCCAGCTACTTGGAAGGCTGAGGCGGAAGGATCGCCTGAGCCCTGCAGGTCGAGGCTGCAGTGATCGTGAGTGTGCCACTGCACTCCGGCCTGGGTGACAGAGTGAGATTCCAACTCAAAAACAAAAACAAAAACAAAAACAAACCACACACACACAAACAAGAAAAAAACAGAAACGAGCGAAAGAATCCATGAGTTTTGCGCCACACCCCACCCCGCGTCAGTTTTATCCTTCTCAGAGCCTTGCCTATGTATGGAGCAATATTATCTGTTGTTGACGCACAATGGCGTTGGTAGACACAATAGCTCCAGTCAAGCCTGACCCGTGCTAGAGACCCCAGAAGATGCCCAGAAGACTGTTGTCCTCACGTTCTCCATGGTAACCACATGTGACAGAAAGGCCATGATCAATACTGAGGACATGTCAGAACAGATGCAGCAGGACTCCGTGGAGTGCACCACTCAGGTGTTGGAGAAATACATTAAAAAGGACACTGTGTAGCTGGGCTCGGTGGCTCAGCCTGTAATCCTGCGCCTTTGAGAGGCTGAGATGAGTGGATTGCCTGAGCCCGCGGGTTCGAGACCCGCCTGGACAACGAGACCACATCTCTACAATAAATCAAAAAATCAGCCGGGCATGGTAGCGCATGCCTGTAATTCCGGTTACTTGGAAGGCTGAGGCAGAAGGATCGCCGGAGCCCAGCAGGTGGAGGCTGCGGCGGCCGGGAGCGGCCACTGCACTCCAGTCTGGGCCACAGAGTGAGAATCCAACTCAAAAAAAAAAAAAAAAAAGAAAAGAAAAAGGACACTGTGGCTCATAAAGAAGGAGTTGACAAGAAGTACAATCCCACTTGGCATTGCATCATGGCGAGGAACTTTGGAAATTATATGACACATGAAACCAAACACTTCAGCTTGGTCCAAACGGCCATCCTTCTGTTCAAATCTGGTTAAAAGCATGTACTGTGCCACACATCCAGTGATACTTTCACAAACAAGTACTTGTTGAATGATTAACCAAATTAAATTTAGTGCAGCAAACTCTTTCTGTAACAATTCAAGCCTGCACTACCAAGCCAATCATGAAACTCTTATTCTGGAAGTTCAGTAAGTAAAAATGAGTGATGAGATTAGAGACAGACACAACACAAGCTTTTTCAAATGCTGCTGATTGGTGGCCAATTCAGGTCCCACTACCAGAAATAGTCTCTAGAAATAAAAGAAAAACCTCAACTCTGGGGACAAGTTGGGGAAAAATTGGCAAAAAGCTGCAGTTGCAAACTTGGGTATATAGAAATTTTCACATTATTCTTTTTTTTAATTAATTAAATAGAAACTTTTTTGAAGCTCTCTTCTCTGGAAGAAAGGTTAATCTAAGTTATTACTGGAACTTTCCCTCCTTTTTCTTACAGCAGAGAGATGGGAAGTTCCCAGATGTTTTACATACAGCAAAATGCGTAGGGAGATGCCAAGTAACTTCTCTTCTTGCTCTCTTGCCTCTCTCCTTTCTCCATCTTATGAGGTGGATGTGGCAGTTTACACTCAAATTAGTTTTTCTTCCTCTTGGGGATAACCAATATAACACAACACAAGTTTCTCAAATGCCAGGTCAGGAGGTTTGCCTTGAGCAATTTCTATTCTGAAGCCAAAGAATACAGAGTCTTTTCTATATGGGTAGAAGAAAACACACACACACACACACACACACACACACACACACACACACACACACACACACACACTGATCTCTCCTCTGCTCTTCCTTCTCTTTCCCTTCCTTTCCTTCTTTTTCTCCTTTCTGCCTCTCCTCTTCTTTCCCCAATCTCTTCCCCTTGCCTTCCCTCCCTCTCTTCCTCTCTTGCCTTTTCTTTTTTTCCCTTTCCTGCCCTTTTAATCTCCTCCCTTCTCTTCCCCTTTCTTCTTCTCCTTCCCTGATCCCCTCTCTTCTGCCTTTTTCTCACTTTTATATGACTGGGAAAGCAAAGCAAGTTAATATGTTAATAAACAACGAGGCTATATTTAAACAAACTGTTCTCTCTGTGAGGTACATATTCTGGTTATTAGAAAAAATTTCCAGTAATGGGCAGGGACTTTTCTGTCCTTTATATGTAGTGTTTCCTGTTTTTCAGAAGAAAATACAAAAGGCTCATCATGAGCAAATGACATTTTGTCAGTTGGTGATTATAATTTTTTTAGAAACTCAAATTCCTATAACCCATTTGCTTTTTCCTATATCAGAACTTTTCCCTCACTGATAAATTCACAGAAGCATGTAAGCTAATTTATACTTTGAACTCTAGCAGGGGAACTTGATAGTTCTCTGTTACACATGTTTGCATGTCAGTTTGTTCAAAAGTCTGATTATTTATATGACGAACTGGAATTAATAAAATAGTGTACTTTTTCTATCTACATTTAAATAGTAAGCTGATAAAATAATCAGAGTAGAGCTACAAAGAGTTTCCAAAATAAAACAAATGCCTATTTTAATGAGTTATATATCTGAATACATGGAACATTGATTAATTAGTAAATTATCATTAAGGATTTTAAACTTCCACTGTAGATCAAGGGTTTGCTTTCAAATAAATTACTTTGTAATAGTAGTTGTTGCTGTTATTGTTTGTTTAATACCACAACTTTGCTCAAAGTAATATTGTCACTTTTACCATCTCCTCTTTGATAAATACAGGTTGCCTGAGTTTCCTGTAAAAAAAAAAAGGAAAGAAAAGAAAACACAAGAGTAATTTGAGTCATATTGACATCACTGACTATATGGCAAAGTCACTGACATTTTGATGACTTAAGACAAAACGGGAACATACAATAGAAAACCTTAATTTGAAGACAAAGTTTTTATATGCTAGGATTTTTTTCCATAATACAAAGTATAATATAGATGCCTTCATTTTACCATAAGAACTCACATGTCATAACTGAAAATACCAGGGGTACCAAAAAAAAAAGTATACACATTTTAAGAGATACTGTCTTCTCGGCACATTTGAGTTCCTGGTAGATCCTAGATGTTAGGCCTTTGTCAGACATACAGTTGGCAAATATTATTTCTCAGTTTGTGGGCTGTTTCCCTGCTCTCTTGATGGTTTCTTTGGCTTTATAGAAACCTGTCAGTTTGATGAGGTCCCACTTTTCTATCTTATCTCTTATGGCATGGATGCTTGGAGTTTTGATCAGGAATTGGTTGCCAGTTCCAATTTCCGTAAGGGTGTCTCCTGCATTTCCTAGGTTCTTTTAGTTTGAGGTTTTACATTTAGGTCTTTGATCCATTTAGAGCTGATTTTTGTGTATGGTGATAGGTGGAGATCTTGTTTGAATCTTGTTTTCCCAGCACCATTTACTGAATAGGTTCTCCTCTCCCCAGTGTTGATGGTGGAGGCTCTGTTGAAGATGAGTAGGTTTAGAAATTGAGGTTTTGCTTCTGGAATCTCTATCCTGTTCTATCAGTCCATATGCCTGTTCTTGTACCAATACCAGGCTGTTTTGATTATTGTAGTTTTATAATAGAGTTTAAAGTCTTGGAGTATGATACCTCCTGCTCTGTTTTTTTGCTGAAGATTGCTTTGGTGATTCGTGGTTGTTTATGTTTCTATATGAATTTCTGTATTGTCATTTCCAGGTCTGAGAAGAATGCTGCTGGTAATTTAATGTGTAGGAGGGACAGCTTAACAATGTTGATTCTTCCAGTCCATGAGTATGGAATTTTATTTTTCCATTTGTTTGTGTCATCTTTGATTTCTCTGAGCAGTGTTTTGTAGTTTTCATTGTAAAGTTCTTTCACATCTCTGGTTAGGAAGATGCCAACGTATTTGATTTTTGTGTGGCTATTGTGAATGGGTTTAGGCTTCTTATTTGGGTTTCTGTTTGTTTATTGTTGGTGTATAGAAATACGACTGTCTTTTGCACATTGCTTTTATGCCCTGAGACTTTGCCAAAGCCGTTTAACAGGGCAAGGAGGTTTTTGACAGATTATAGCCCCATTACAAAATGGGCAAGGGAGATGAATATACACTTCTCAAAAGAAGACATACGAGCAGCCAATAGATACATGAAAAAATGCTCAACCTCATTAGTCATCAAAGAAATGCAAATTAAAACTACACTGAAATACCACCTAACTCTAGTCAGGATGGCTATTATTATCATCAATATCTCAAAAACCAACAGATGCTGGAGAGGATGTGGCAAAAAGTGAACACTTCTACACTGTTGGTGGGAGTGTAAACTAGTACAACCTCTGTGAAAAGTGTGACGAATCCTAAAAGATCTAAAAATCGACCTTCCATATGACCCTGCAATCCGTCTACTGGCGACATACCTGGAAGAACTCAAATCACTCTATAAAAACTTACCTGCACACATGTTTTATCACAGCATTGTTCACAGTAGTAAGAACATGGAATTAACCATCATCAAAGAGGACTGGATTAAAAAAATATAGTACATATACATGATGGAATATTATTCAGTCATAAAGAAGAACAAAATTATGAACTTCACAGCAACCTGGATGGACTTAGAATCTATAATACTGAGTGATCTTTCACAGAAACAAAGAACTGAGTATCACATGTTCTCACTCATAAGCAGACCTTGAACAATTGTCTTAACACTATAAGAAAAGGACTGGCAGTAGCAGGAAACTGCAGGGAGCTGGTGGGGAAGTGGGATTGGCAATAGTAGGAATCTGCCTGAGGAAGGGAGAGCACACCTCATCAACAAGGGCACCTGCATAATGCACATTTCTATACCTAACCCTGAATTGTACCCCACATCTTTAAAATAAAAAAGGAGAATAAATAAATAAATAAATAAAAAATTAAACTCAAGTAACCTAAAAAGATTGTAAATGTATTTTTTGTATTTTATTGATTTTCTCAATAATTTGATTTTCATTTATCAAAAAAGAGATATATTATCAATGCATTACTTTTAGTTTGTTGTAATCAGAAGTGCCTAGATGCCGATGGTAACCATTTTGAGCTCCTCTTGTAATTGCAGAAGTAAAGCATTAGCTTGTATTCATCTACATTCTTTTTTTTTTTTTTTAGTTGGAGTCTCACTCTGTCGCCCAGACTGGAGTGCAGTGGCCACCCCCGGCCACCGCAGCCTCGACCTGCTGGGCTCCAGCGATCCTTCCACCTCAGCCTTCCAAGTAGCTGGAACTACAGGTGCGCGCTACCACACCCGGCTAATTTTTTGATTATTGTAGAGATGAGGTCTCGCCAAGTTGCTCAGGTGGGTCTCGAACCCGTGGGCTCAGGCAATCCACTCACCTCAGCCTCCCAAGACGCGGGATTACAGGCTGAGCCACCGAGTCTGGCTCATCTACACTCTTAATGTAGTTTATTCTTTCTTAATAAGTGTATGTATTTTTTTGGCTCCCTGTATATATTTTAAGACAACTATCAAGAGAGATAGTGAAGGTAGATATCTGGAGGTGTCATTTCAACATTCATGATCCAAGTAAAGGGAGAGCCTCTGCGATCCTTCCTACCTCCAGATCAGCATAGAGTCCCCAGAGGTGACAGTGTGGAGGCATCTCCAAGCCCACATGGAATGCCTCAGGCCACTGACCCCATGCAGCTCAGCTCCAGCATTTATTGCTGCTGAACAGGAAAGGAGACTCAAGTTCCCTCTGCTGAAGGAAAGACACTTTCCAGCCCCTGTCACCCTTGTCTCTGTCACTCCTGGGCTAGGGAGAAGGCAACGCAACAGAATGATAGCGTCTCCAGCATGGGCCCACAACTCAAATAAACAGGAGCAAGCAGTGAGGAGTCAGGGCACTCTTCATCCTCCCTCATCTTGACTGCTTCACTCTGGCATGGATCACCTACTAATGGCCAGCAGATCCCCATACCAGCCTGAACATGATAGGGAGGACACACTACCCAAACCTTTGGGAAGGTCAGTCACCATCACCATTAAGCAGGCTCTTTGTGCGCCTGAGTGTGGAGGTTGTGGGCGGGAGAGCACCACAATCTCTGCAGCAGAGATAACTGCAGCAGAGAGTGATCAAGGCACTTAGAAGCTTCTCCTATCTAGACTGTTCCTTCACAATCACAGAACATAGGCTCTTGATCCAGTGAGCAAGCAAGGCCCCCACAATCGTCTAAACATGACGACACAGAACCAGACCCAACACTCTCAAGTAGGCCAGCTGCCAGACCCACTAGGGTAACTCCTCTGAAAGGCAATTCTGACAGGAAATGAGCAGGAATACGAAGCTGCCAGACTACAGTGTACTGGCACAGTTCAGTGCCATCTACAGGTCTATATCTTGAACTACAACTAACAAAATACACCTGCTAATAGCTTTGGAAAGAGAGTGAAGCATCAGCACTTTCAAATGTGAAGAAATCAGCACAAAAATTCCAGCAACACACAACAATCAGAGTGTTTTATCACCCCTGTGTGATCAGTTCCCAAGTAATGGTTCATATACAGAACAAATTTTCCATAACAACAAACAAAATATTCAGAATATAGATGGCAAAGAAACACATTGAGATCTAAGAAAAAGTATATTCCTAAATCAGAGAGGCCATAAAAGCTGTTCAAGATGTGACAGCTGACATTGTCACTCTGATAAAGAACTATACTAAAATCCTGGAAATGAAGAACTTGCTTCAAGAATTTCAAAACACAGCCAAAGCCTTAACAACAGACTTGAACAAACAGGGGAAAGAACTTCAGAACTAGAAGACTAATTACTAAAAGCAACTCAGTCAGATAAAATTAAAGAAGAAAGAATTGTAAAAAATGAACAAAACTTCCAAGAGGCATGGAATTACACAAGAGAACAAATCTATGCCTGATTGGCATTCCTGAAAGAGAAGGTAAAAATCCATCAAAACTTCCCCCATCTTGCTAAAGATGTCAACATGAAGATACAAGAAATACAGAGAACTCCTGTGAGCTACTATATGAGACTATCATCCCTCAGGCACATTGTCATTAGATTCTCCAAGGTTAGCATGAAAAAACAATGTATTAAAGGCAGCTAGAGGGAATGGACAGAACACCTACCAGGAAAGACTCATTAGAATAACAAAAGACCTCTCAGAAGAAACTTTACAAGCCAGAAGAGACTGGGGTTCCATTGATAATATTCTTAAAGAAAAGAAAGGCCAACCAAGAATACCATGACAAACAAAGCTTCATAAATGAAGGTTTAATAAAGTCCTTTCCAGACAAGTAAATGCTAAGAGAATTTGTCCTCTCTAGACAAGTCTCACAAGAACTGCTTAAAGAAATTCTAAACATGGAAACAAAAAAGGACAGTACCCATCACAAAAACACAAGTAAGTGCACAACTTACAGCCCACATAAATCACCCACAAAACTGAGGCCACGAGGCAACTCCTCACAACACTATGATGGGAACTAACCCTCACTTATTTATAGTAACCCTGAATGTTAATGGTGTTAATGCCTCATTTAAAAGACATAGAGTGGCAAATTGGATTAAAAAAAAGACTCATTCTTTTACTGTCTTCAGGAGATCCATCCCACCTCTATGACACCCATATAGGCTCAAGGTAAAGGGATAGAGAAAGACCTTCCATGCACATGGAAAACAAAAAAGAGCAAGAGTTGCTATTTTGATGTCAGATAAAGCAAACTTTAAGCCAATAACAGTAAGAAAAGACAATGAAGGGCACGATGTAATGATAAAGGGTTCAATTCGACAACAAGACTCATCTATTTTAAATATATATGCACCCAAATAGGAGCATACAGATTTATAAAATAATTGCTACTTAACCTGAGAAAAGAGTAGATAGTCACACATAATAATGGGGGATTTCAACAACCCACTAACAACTTTAAACAGATCATCGAGACAGAATACTACAAAGAAATCTTGTACTTAAATCTCACATTTGACCAATTAGTTCTAACAGACATCTATAGAACACTTCACTTAACAACTACAAAATATATATCTTTTCTTTTCTATACAGAGATCATTCTCCAAGGTTGACCACATACTTGGTCATAAATCATTCTTGAATAAATTTAAAAAAGAAATCATACCTAGTATCTTTTCTGACCACGGCAGAACTAAACTAGAAATCAACATAAAGAGTGATCCTAAAACACACACATGTGGACATTAAACAACTTCTTTATGGCCTATTTTGGGACAGACAATCAAATCAGGAAAGAAATAAAAGCAATTATTTGAAATAAATGAAAATAAAGACACAACATACCAAACCTCTGGCATGCTGCCAAAACAGTGCTGAGAGGAAAATTTATTGCACTGCATACTCATATCACAAAAACAAAAAGATCTCAAATAAACAATATCACATCTCCTCTAAGGGAACTAGAAAAATAGTATCAAAATGTAATAAAAGCCAGGAAAATAGAAAAGTAACCAAAATCATATAAAAAAATAAATGCAATCAAGTAATAAAAACCTCACAACAACAAACACACAAAGGAACAATGATTTGAAAAGCTGGGACTTTGAAAAGATAAGCAAGTGTGACAGACCTCTGGCTTGACTAACAAAAAAAAAGAGAGAGAGAGAGTGAAAGAGAAAATCTAAAGTATACTCAGAAACTAAAAAGGCAACATTACAACTAACCCAGAAGAAATACTAAAGATTATCAGAGATTGTAATTAACATTTGAATATGTGCTAATTTGAAAACCTAGAGAAAGTAGATACAATTCTGGAATCACCACCTCCCAAGATTGAAACAGTAAGAAACTGAAAGCCTGAATAGATCAATAATGAACCATGAAATTGAATGAATAATAAAAAACTTACCCACCAAAAAAAGTCTAGTACATGATGGTCTTAAAACTGAATTCTACTAGACATACAGGGAAGAGTTGGTACCAAAACTACTAAAATTATTCCGAACAGTTGATAAGAAGGGACTTCTCCCTAACTCATTCTATGAAGCCAACATTGTACTACCAAAAAAAAAAGAAAAGAAAAAGGCAAAGACAGAAAAAAAATAAGAAAGTTACAGGCTAATTTCTCTGATGAACATAGATGCAAATATCCTCAACAAAATTTTGGCAAACTGCATCCAGCAGTGCATCAAAAAAATAATTCATCTGGGATGCAAAGCAGGTTCAACATACACAAATCAATATACATAATTCACCACATAAACAAGTAAAAGCAAGGACCACAAAATTATCTCATTTGGCAAAATACAGCATTCCTTCATGATAAAAATCAACTACCTAGGCATCAAAGAAACATTACTCAAAATATTAAGATTCATCAACAACAAACCCACAAGCAGCATCATATTTAATGGGCAGAAATTGGAAGTATTTCCCCTAAGAACTGGAACAAGACAAGGATGCCCTCTCTTATCACTCTTATTCAACATATTACTAGACATCTTAGCCAAAGCAATCAGTCAGGGGAAAGAAATAAAAGGCATCCAAATAGGAAAGGAGGAAGCTAAATTATCTTTCTTTGCAGATATGATTCTATGGCTAGATAATCTAATCCTAAAAAGTCCACTAAAAGACTTCTAGCACTCAAGTGATTTTAGTAGTCTTGTAATACAAAATCAACACTCAAAAATCAGTGGCATTTCTATACACAAACCCTATCCAAGCTAATAACAAAATTAGGAACTCAACCTTATTTACAATAGCCAAGCACACCCAAAAAAACCCCTCAGAATATATCTTACCAGAGAGGTGAAAGATCTCTGCAATGAAAACTACAAAACACTCCTGAAAAATAATCAAAGATGATACAAACAAATGGAAAAACATTCCATGCTCTTGGACTGGTGGAATCAATATCGTCAAGATGTCGATATCATCCAAAGCAATATACAGATTCAACACAATCCCTATCAAATTACCAGCATCAGTTTTCACAGATTTAGAACAAGCAATGCTTAAATTTATATGGAAGCCAAAATTTAAAAAAGATTTTAAAAAAGCCAGAATAGCCAAAGCAATCCTAAGCAGAAAGAACAAAGCTGGAGGCACCACACTACCAGTCTTCAAGTTTCCTTTTACTACAATGCAACAGAAAACAAAACAGCAAAGTATTGGTACAAAAATAGACAGACCAATGGAACAACATTGAAAACTCAGAAATAAAAACTCTAGCTTAACAACCATCTCATCTTTGACAATGTCAACAAAAACAAACACTGGGGAAAAAAACACCCCATTTAACAAATAGTTCTGGGGAAACTAGCCAACGTATGCATAAGAATGTAGCTGGACCCTTTCCTGTCACCATATACAAAAACTAACTCAAGATGGATTAATGACTTAAATGTAAAACTTTAGACCATAAAAATCCTAGAAGAAAGCCTAGGAGATGCTCTTCTGGACTTCAGCTTATGACCAAGTTCTCAGAAGCAAAAGCAGCAAAAACCAATATTGACAAGTGAGACCTACTCAAACTAACTTCTGCATAGTTGAAGAAACCATCAGTCAAGTAAACAGACAACATACAGAATGGGAGAAAATATTTACAAACTATGCATTCAACAAAGGACTAATATGAAAAATCTTCAAGGAACTCAAACAAGTTGACAGTAAAAAAAACTAATAACTCCATTACCAAGTGGGCAAAGGACACTAACAGACACTTATCAAAGGAAGATGTACAAGTGGCCGAAAAACATATGAAAAAATGTTCAACATCACTAATCATAAGAGAAATACAAATCAACACCACAATTATATATAATTTCACATGGGTCAGAATAACTTTTATTCAAAAGTCAAAAACAGATTCTGAGAAAGCTCAGACACTAGGGGAATATAAACTAGTTCAATCTCTATGAAACATAGTTTGGAGATTTCTCAAAAAATTAATAATAGACTTACTATACAACTCAGCAATCCCACTACTGCATATATACCCAAAGGAGCGCAAATCACTCTACTATATAGAGAGCTGCACTTGCATGTTTATCGCAGTGCTATCCACAACAGCATAAACATGGAATTAACCTAGATGCCCATCAATGGTAGACTGAATTTTTAAAAATGTGGTACATATCTCCATGGAATATTACCCAGCCATAAGAAAGAACAAAATCATGTCCTTTCCAGCAACTTAGATCCAGCTAGAGACCATCATCCACTACACACTATCATAGAAACAGAAAACTGACTACCACATGTTCTTAAAATAAGTGGGAATTAAACACTGAATACACATGGGTACAAAGATGGAAACAACAGAAGCTGGACAATCCTATAGGAGGGAGGGATGGTAAAGGGTAAGATTTGAACAACTGTGCACTGGGTACCATATTCACCATCTGGGTACCATGTTCACTACCTCAATGGAAGCCTAAAACTCACCATCATGCAAAAAATCCCACAGATGTACACATATCTGATATTTTCACGATTAACTCCGGTTCTACCTTTTTGTCAGGAAAGCTTCATTAGAGATGTTGTTAACTTCTGTTTATCTTATTAAGAGGAACATGAGGTAACTTTGTCCCAATATCAATGGTAATAATTGTGATAATCAAAATATCCCACATTAAGTCATGGGGAACTCCGTCAAGCTAGTTCTCATGTGCTTTTGACATGTCACCATCATTGTGTTTTGGAACATTTGCATATTTCTAGCACAATATGTCCCAGACTCATCTTGAACTTTTCTAGCATCAGACCTGAAGTCAGCCACTTATCCAAAGAGTTTTTTTTTGTTTTTGTTTTTGTAGAAGAAACTATTTAGAAACCAAATCTGAGCTCTAAATAAATGTATTGCTATCAAGTATCAATGCCTCTAGGTTCATAAGACTGAAAAAGTTGCTTGGATTAGTTCTATCTTTTCTTTATTTAATTGGTTTTGTTACACCAATATTAACTTTGGTTTTAATTTCTATTAAATTTTAGCATTTCTCCTCTTCTTGTTGATTTAATTTTAATTTTTTTCAATATTAAAAATACTGTCATGGTCCCACAAGTAAAAACAACAATATGTTTCACTCATAGGCATTTCACACGCTGCTCTATTCCATCCAAACTCTTCCTATCTGGGCCTGTAGGTGAACAATGTGATTCATTTCTGTTTGGTTTTTACTTTGATTTTTTTTTCTATATGTTATTTAAGGGGAAAATATTCCTTCTTATTAATCAAAAGGCAGTAACTGCAGATCTCATAAATTTGACTTTTTAAAAATAAGTTTTTGAAAATTCCTTTTATAATGCAAGAAACAAACAAAAACTCTACAATAAGTGAAGACAAAAGAAAAATGACTGGGAAAATTATAAGAATATATTTTCTTTTCTTTTTTTTCTTGTTTGAGTTGGAGTTTCATTCTGCTACCCAGGCTGGAGTGCAATGGCGCACTGACGGCCATCACCGCAGCCTCGATCTCTGGACTCAGTCAATCCTCCTGCCTTCCAAGTAGTTGGAGCTAAATAATATCTACTTATCACTTTATAGTTGTATCTATATCTATCTTTCTATATCATAGTATCAAAGACTATCTGCTTTTAGGGAATTAACCATCTCTCATTCAGTCAAATACTGATGTATTTGGCAAAGAAATGTAGGAGTCAGCATCTCTTGTGACCATATGTGAAAGTATTGATGGCAAAGTCTTATGTAGCCTAGATGGTTTATCACAGAGATGCAGGTGGTGAAAGAGCTCCGATGTATACAGTGACCAGGGTAATTAACGAATGTCATCTATGAATCCTAAAAGGCACATCCTAAAAGCATATTTGAGGCAGCTACCCTGGGTAGGCTGTACCTGGGACTCTAAGGCACACTTTTCCATCATAGTGGCTCCTTGTGTATTGACCTCAAACATCCTCCATTGCTTTCACATGTAGCCATTCTCATCAACAGACTGCTGAATGAGAGGACAGATTTGCCACACAACATAAGATGCCCAAGTAGCTTCCCTTTAATATTTCTCTTTCTGTCTCTCTCTCTCTCTCTCAACACACACACACACACACACACACACACACACACACACACACACACACACACACACACTCACACACACACGCACACGCAAACCTTCAAACACAAGAACATTATTTCTTATTCCTTGGATATGGAGTTTTGTTTTGTTTTGTTTTTTTAAGAGAAAATACCTTAAATGTTTCAATTGGGCCCTGCTTTCCACTCTTAGATAAAACAGGAAAAATATATTTAGTGATTTAAAAATGGTTTAACATCTTTAAGAGATTAAAGTTCTGCTTTCTAAACCCTAGAGCACAGAGGGCATAAAGGTCATACTGACACACATATATATTCCAAATTTATAATTATCATGCAGCTCATTCTGTAAATTAATTTAGCTAAGTTGGGATAGAGACAAAATGACATCTCTCTGCCATTTTAAAGTGAAAGATTTTAAGATTGTAGGTGGAAAATGACAGGCAAGGAGGAAGAGAGAAAGAAGGTGAGTGATTGATTGTTCATGTTACTATTCTACAATGTAAACTTTTTTTCTGTAAAAAATTCCAGCCCAAAGCCTTGTTTCAGTGTTATATTTGGTGGGAATAAAATAATAGAGTTGGTGTTCAGCACAGAATGTTTTGATGGGTAAAACAGTCTCTGGTAGAATGAGATAGTCTATAAAATGAAATAAATTTGTGGAGGTAGGAACTCAGGCAAAGAAGATGATTTGTATTTTCTTCTCCTACCCTCATGCACATACAAATCCTTGGAGCAAGTGAAAGCGTTTTGAGAATGGCAAAGGTGGAGAAGGGAGTCAAACTGATATCACTGGCGTTTAAAGAAATGTGGTGAAATCAGTTGATATCTTGGTGACATGTCAGGAACTTAGATCTTACCTTCAATTACACACTTTATCCCACTGATTTTGACTGTAATGATTTTTGCTCTTACAAAACTCCAATTTGAATTTCTATTCCAATGTGAATTAAGAAGAATAAAAGAAGCAAACGCACGAGTCTCTCTTTGATGTGTATACTACCTCAAAGCATGACTCTTTTATGAGAAACCATAGGGAAAATTATTCTCAGATTTGAGTATTTGGAAAAATATGCAGAATTATGCTACTTTTTGCTTTGTCTGTAAGGGAGATAAATGTTGACTTTTTGCTGTATCTCTAATAACCTTGCAGGACCTTTGGTTTATATCACTGAATTCTAACTTCCTCTTGTGTTCACTGAACAATAATTTCTTCCATTGCATCAATGTATATACTTTTTCAAACTATGTGTAGCATATTTCATTTCAGTGTTTTTTTTTTTTTGAGTTGGAGTCTCATTCTGTCACCCTGGTTGGAGTGCAGTGGCACACTCACAGCCACCCCAGCGTTGCATTGTTTGGCTCAGGCGATCCCTCCACCTCAGCCTTCCAAGTAGCTGAAACTACAGGTGTGCATCACCATGCCCGGCTAATTTTTTAATTTATTGTAGAGATGAAGTCTCACCATGTTCCCCAGGCTGGTTTCAAACCTGTGGCCTTTGGCAGTCCTCCAGCCTCGACCTCCCCAAATGCTGGGATTACAGGTGTGAGCCACCATACCCAGCTCATTTCAGTGCTTAATGTAAGTTCCCCAACCTCTGTTAAGTAGTAAGTGGTAGATAGATAGATAGATAGATAGATAGATAGATAGATAGATAGATAGCTAGATAGATAGATAGATAGATGGATGGATGGATGGATGGATGGATGGATGGATGGATGGATGGATAGATAGATAGATAGATAGATAGATAGATAAGGATTATTGAACCCATATAGATTCCTCTTCTCTCTCTTTAAGTGGACCCTAATTACAGGTCTTATTTTTTAAATTTTAATAGCTTTGGGGTACAAATAATTTTGGTCTGGACTTTAAGTGTAACCACCACCCTCTCCTGTGCACATTGTACCCAACAGGTAATTTTTATTGTTGTTCCACCCTTTCCATCCTTCCCCTTCTGAGAGTCCATTATATCATTCTCCATGTCTTGGCATAGCCTTAGTTTAGCTCCCACTTATAAGTGAGAACATGTGGTGTTTGGTTTTTTTGTTCCTGAATTAGTTTACTTAGGATGATGTTCTCCAGTTGCTGCAAAAGACATTATTCATTCTTTTTTATCACTGCATAGTATTCCATAGTGTATACATACCACATTTGAATTATCCAATGATTGGTTGATGGGTATTTAGGTTGATTCCACATTTTTACAATTGTGAATTGTGCTGTGATGAATATTCGGTGCAGATGTCTTTTTTATATAGCGACCTCTGTTTCTTTGGGAGATACTTAGTTGTGGGATTGCTGGATCAAATGGTAGATCTACTTTTAGTTGTCTGAGAAATCTCTATGCAGCTTTCCATATTGGTTGTACTAATTTACATTCCAACCAAGAGTGTATAAGTGACTTTTCTCTGCATCTGCACCAGCACCCATTTTGGTGGGATTTTAAAAAAAATGGCTATTCTGACTGGTATAATGTAGTACCTCACTGTGGTTTTAATGTGCATTTCTCTGATGATGAGTGATTTTGCGCATTTTTTCATGTTTGTTGGCTATTTGTAATGAGCAACTAGCTACATTTTCTATGCTATTTATATAAGACCTATCTCCAATAGGGCAGTTTACATATTTTCTAACTTTTGACTTGTCAATTGTTTAGTTCTTTGTCATGTTTCCTTAAAAAGGGATTGTCATCTTCTTTTGAGAAATGTCTGTTCATGTCATTTGCCCACTTTTTAATGTGATTATTTGTTCTTTTTTCTGTGATTTGCTTGAGTTCTTTGTAGATTCTGGATATTAATCATTTGTCAGATATATAGATTTTCTCCCATTCTGTAGTTTGCCTATTTGCTCTGTTAATTATTTCTTTTGCTGTGCAGAAACATTCTAGTCTAATTAAGCCTCACATGTTTATTTTTGTTTTTGCTATATTTGCTTTTGGGGTTTTAGTCATAAATTCTTTGCCTATGCTGATGTCCGTAAGAATTTTTCCTAGGTTTTCTTCTAGGATTTGTATGGTTTTGGGTCTGACATTTGAGTCTTTAATTCATCCTGAGTTAATTTTTGTAGATTCACATTTCATTTTTCTGCATACAGCTATCCAATTTTTCCAGCGCCTTTGGTTGAATAGAATACTCTTCCCCCAGTATATGTTTTAGTCTATTTTGTCAAAGATTAGTTGTTTGTAGGTATTGGAGTTTATTCTCTATTCTGTTCCATTGGTTCATATGTCTGTTCTTGTGCCAGTACCATGCTATTTTGGCTACTACATCCTTGTAGTATAATTTGAATTCAGGTAATGTGATTCAGCTTTGTTCTTTTTTCTTGGGATTGCTTTTTTGTTTTTGTTTTTGTTTTCCTCTTTTAATTTTTATTTTAAAATTGTGGGGTACAATTCATGGTTATGTATAAAAATATTCATTGTGCAGGTACTCTTGTTGATGAGGTGTGCTCCCCCTTCCTCAGGCAGATATCGACTACTGTCAATCCCACCTCCCCACCCTACCCCAAGTTCCCGCTACTGTCAATCCTTTTCTTATAGTATTACGGTAGTTGTTCAAGGTCCACTTATGAGTAAGAACATGTCATACTCAGCTCTTTATTTCTGTGAGAGATCACTCAGTATTATAAACTCTAATTCCATCCAGGTTGCTGCAAAATTCATATTTTTGTTCTTCTTTATGGCTGCAAAATACTCCATTGTGTATATGTACTACATTTTTTAAATCCAGTCCTCTTTTGATGGGCAGCATGGTTGGTTCCACGTTCTTGCTATTGTGAACAATGCTGTGATAAACATACATGTGCAGGTATATTTTTTATAGAGAGATTTGAGTTATTCTGGGTATATTCACAGTAGGGGGATTGTGGGGTCACATGGAAGGTCAATTTTTAGAACTTTTAGAAATTGCCACACTGGTTTCCTGTTCTGGCCCTTTTTTGGTTCCATATGAATTGTAGGGTTGTTCTTTCTAATTCTGTAAAAAATGCTATTGGTCCCAATTGCATTTTAATAATCCACTTACTCCTTTCCTGTTGACTCTATATTGCCTTCTCTAAAGCATTTGTTTAAAATGTTTATCCCCATGCGATATTATTTGAGAAAGTCTTCAGAAAGCAGGCTCCAGTTCTCTATTATCTTCCTGTATTGATCTGCATTACAAGAGGACTCTGTGATCTAGTTGTTGTAAGCATCCAAACAGAAGAGTAGTTTTAGAATGGTCAGCAACTAGCTGCATCTCCTATGCTGTTTTTATAGGACCTTTACCCAACAGGACAGTTTACATATGTTCAAACTTCCAATTTGTCAATTGTCTTTGATCTTTACCACGCTTCCTCAAAAAAGGAATTGTCAAAAACAGTCCCTTCACATCAGATCCCGGTACCTTTATTGTGCATGAAAAATAAACCTTTGGACTCACTGCCCTGACACAGGATGGATGCAATAGTAGGTTGATGTTTTACTAATACTAGTGAGTAACTAAACTTGACATTCTAAATTTTAACTGAATAAAAGGATACTAATATAGAACAAAAATATCATCAACAAGAAGACATATTCAGAAGAAAATCATTTTCTAATTTCCTGTGATCTATGACTTCACAAAGACCACAGAATCGTTATTGTATTAATCTTTTATGAAATACATGGAGTCCTTACTTTGGTCAGTTACTGTCTATTAATTCCTTCCATCGTGTTTCCACTTTCTTTTGGTTGTTGTTGTTGAAGTAGGAAATCAATGTGGTTCAAGTTTAGCACCAGGTGCGGTAGGCCTTTGTGTTGTGACATTACTTAACTAACCCTGCTCATCATGTGAAAAGAAAATTGCTCCTGATTTTTGCTCCACTACTGTTCTGGCTGCAATGTCTTATGATAATGGCTGATCTACATACTTCCTCCTTCAGTTTTATGTCTCTTTCCAATACTTAGAGTGGATTGGAGTTTAGAGATTACTCCACAGCACATCCAATCTTCCAGAATTACTCTGGGTAATTCTTCTTCAGTGTTTTCCACATGACCATACCATCCACCCTGGAAGAACTCCATGGCTCATACAAGTGCACTCCTCACACTCAGACTTGGTAAGTCTGAAATTTCATTGTATTCAGCAGCTATTCTTCATAGTTTGTGGGTTAAAATTAAAGATGCTTTATTAAAGATAGAATTTTCTTCTCAGTTTTCTAAAATTTTATTGTTGTTGTTTCTCTTGGCTTCAAAGAGAAAAACACTGTACAAATGCCTTTAATGTGCCTTTAACTGCAAGTTCCCCTTAAATCTTACTTTCACATCCACTGTGTCACTGAACATTCTCTGACAAAGCTCTAATGACTTCCTAATTGACAAATCAAAAACTGCCTTCTCTGCTGACAGCTTCTACATTGAATGCTCTTGTTCCTAGCACTTCTTTTACGATGCATATTTCAGTTAATTTCTATTCTCATTCTCCTTTGCCTCCTCTTCTTTTTCAATCTCACTCTACACTGTTTTCCTTGAATTACCAATGAGAACTATATCTCCTTACTTTTTTTACGCTTAGTGTCTTATGTACTACTCTTAATGAGAGCACAAGTTAAATTCTCACTTTATCTGTATTCATGAATTCTGCTGTGGTTGGTATGTATGTGTCCTTCCAAAATTCATATGTTGGGACTTCAGCCCAAAGGTGATGGTATTATGAGGTGAGGAGATTGGGAGATTAAGGTTTCAGAGGGTTGCCACGATCCCCATGCTTTCTACAATGTGAGCACACCTAAATGTTGGCACCTATGAAGAATGAACCTTTTCCTTTTCTGTTTTCCTTTTACCATGTTAGAACATATTCTTTGTCCCTTCTCCTTCAGGAGATGGAGAAAGGGACCCTCTTGGAAGCAGAAGTAAGCCCTCACCAGATACCAAATCCATCAGCCCCTTGATCTTGGACCTCCCAGATTTCAGAACTGTAAGAAATATATTTCTATTTTTTTAAATAAATTACCCAATCTCCAGTACTTTGTTATAACAGCACAAACTAACTGAGATAGTTACTTTCCTTTCTAGAGTATTTGTTACTTACGCATGAGGTTTTATCTTTCTTTACTGCCTTTTACATGGGAGGTAATCAAATGTTTCCCGAATTCCGGTTATAAAATTATTTAATTAATTAGATAGATTGTCTCTGCATTATCTCTTTATAGAAGGATATATTAATAAGCAGTTATGCTGATAAATTAAACATATTAATATATCACACGATAAAATTGACAGAAAAAAACAGCATTATGGCAACAGAATAAAAAAAAAATTTTAAAGTAATTTTGACCTCTAAGTCTGTGTATCAGTTTATTGTCTACACCTAAAATTATCAGCAGTGAACATGGGGTCTTAGAATGAGTAGGCACAAATCAAGTAGACAAAAGGATAAGTCACCCCATGCAAACATACACACATATTAATTTTTGAAATATTAATTTTAAGGTCCTCTAATATTTAAACTTTCTGTTTTCAAATAGGAAGGTATGTTGAAATACTAGGTTTTAATCACAGGCCTGAAAAATTTATTTTTGTCTATATTTTCAGTATCACAAACTTTTACAAGTAAAGCATGGCAGTGGTATGTAATTTTAATTAAAATAAATAAACAATCCACCCCAAACCCTCACATATTTGAGGAAAGTATTACATTTATTAAATGCCCACAAGGTGTTAAATTCTGACTGTAGAAGCACTATGGTGGGAGTATACTTTATTGGACCTTCTTTCCTCATTATCACATCTCACAGTCTACTCTTTCAAAAATGAAGTTTTTCTATTACGATCAATCATAGGGATGGTTGGAGAAACACACTCACACACATGTACTTACACAGAATTAGAATTAATCCTTTTCTCTGCATTTCCAACTACCAAATGTGCTTACATTTCAACTAAAGAGTTTTTATAAGAAGTTTATTTTTTGTTGTTGTTGTTTTGAGACATGGTCTCATTCTGTTGCTCAGGCTGGAGTGCAGTGGCATGATCACAGCTTGCTGCAGCCTCAAACTCCTGGACTCAAGTCATCCTCCTGTCTCAGCCTTCCAGGTAGTGGGAACCACAGGCATGCCACCACAATGTCAGACTAATTTGTCTATTTTTTGTAGAGATGAGGGTCTCATTTATTTCCCAGACTGGTCTTGAACTCCTGGTCTAAAGCCATCCTCTCACCTCAGCTTGCCAAAGTGCTGAGGTGTGAGCCTCCATGCCTGGCAAAAAACATATTTTTTAAAAGTCTGCTTCTTAGCCTAACAGTTGACTAGAAGTCTTTGTTTATTAAATGAACCTTACTCATGATTTATGAGATATGCCTATTGTGTCTATTACTATTGCTATTATTACCATTGTGTCCATTATTATTGTGTCCATTACTTTGCTTCTTGTGTTTCATATCTTTATTATAGTACAAAGCAATAGAGAAACACTTCTCATTATATTTGTGAGACTTGAGTCGATTGACACATGACTTACAAAACAACATGCTACCTAGTAAGACCTTCTTAATATCCAAACACTATATGAGCACGCCTATAGTCCTCATTGAATTTCATAAGAGAGTTGACTCAGATTGGAAAGCCCTTACATACACACAATTCCTAAGCCCATAATACCTGGTAATTTACTTGATTAATTAATTGAACTTATTGATTAATGGAATAAAGGTCTATAGTTGGTCTAAAAGCTTTCAAGAAAAGTGATTATTTCGTATTTGCATTTGATCTATTAGATCTCCAGAGAACATGCTTTGAATTGAGTCATTAAAAGTTTTCTGAAAGTATAACCTCATAAAATTGGCAAGAAGTAATGATTAAAGGTCCCAGAGAAGGGTATATACACACAGGAAGCTATGCCCTTCTCACTTGCCTATGGCAGACACTGAAAATTAAGCTCACACCTCATTTTTTCCCTCTGTGTCTAGATATGAACTTTCATCTTCTCAAATGAGGCTAATTTTAAAGGATGAAGTGTTTTGCCAGCCTAAACTAAGTGTACACAATCCTGGGACAGTGTGCATCTTAGACTAATCTGATTTGGATAAGTGAATATAAAATACTCTCCAGGACTCCTCACTAGTAAAAGAATCCTGCTAAGAATAGAGTATTGATCGGGAGAACAAAGAATGGACACTGGATTGGGAATTTACCAAACACTAGCAATTTGCTTTAATGACCATTTCCTGAGAACTTCTGAAATATTTTCAATATTTAGAGAATTTGTTTAGCAACTGAAAGGAAACTTTTCTGCTAAGAAAAATGCCATGTGCTTCTAGGAACTCCTAATTGCCCCAAAGTTTTTCATGTGTATCTCAGTTTGCCAAAATCTACAATACAAAATTTAGCAAATATATCTTGACTCATCAATTATGAATGATTTTATTCCTGATCATGACATTAGCGGTGCATTTTTTTGCTCTCCCTTCTAAGTTTTTTTTTTTTTTACAGGAAAGAAAATCAGATACAACTTAGGTCTTGTGTTTCTTGAGGCCTTTTTCAAAGTACTTTGACATGCTGGATAATAAATCATGCAGGAAGCGCAAGAGTAATGGTGAAGAAAGTGTTGCTGTTTTGAAAACATAAATATATGGATTTAATAGATACTATTTGGGTCCCTTCATCATAGGCAGGTGAGGTGTTTGATGCAGATAGGTGGGTCAGCTATGAGTGCAGGGTCTCTTTCCCACACATGCAGTAGTGCCTTGCTAATGTGAGTTCAAGAGCAGAGTAATAACTCCTGATTTCCCAGTCACATACTCCTCCATCTATCACTGTGGTCGACAGTCTAAACTTCAGGTGTCTAGTCTGAGACTTTCGTGTGAGTTTATATATAGTCCTGGAAGAGAATTCAATTTAAATCTAGATTAAAATTAAGTTTCCTAAATATATACATATATCTAAGTACAACAAAATATCACTTCAATTTAAGACAGACTTAAGGAGTCACTAGTATGTATTAGACTAGCGTGATCTCATTATGTGTGAGCTATTGAATTAGTATTGTATATGTAATATCTTATTTAACCCTTGGGGGGGAAAAAGCAAGAGCTATAGATACTGTTACTATTTCTCCTTTATAAACAAGGAATTGAACAGAGCCAGTTAATAGAAAAGTGACAGATTAGGGAAATATTAATATATAAAATATTTTTTTAAATTCTTGAGGAAAAAAGACAGAAAATACAATAGAAAAATAGACAAGAGATTATAATAAGTAATTCACAAAGGGAAAACCTGAACAGCCAATACATTTTAGAAGAGATGGAACAAACATGTTAGTGACCAGAAAATGCGTGTTAAAGTCATGCTGAAATACTTCATTAATCAAGTTGAGTAAAACTAAAAATTCAGATAACATCTAGAACTGGAAAGAATGTAGAAAAGTAGGAGTAGGAAACCCAGTCAGGCTCGGTGGCTCAGCCTGTAACCCCGCGCCTTTGGGAGGCTGAGGTGAGTGGATTGCCTGAGCCCGCGGGTTCGAGACCCACCTGGGCAGCGAGACCTCGTCTCTACAATAAATCAAAAAATCAGCCGGGCGTGGTAGCGCATGCCTGTAATTCCGGCTACTCGGAAGGCTGAGGCGGAAGGATC